>NC_087217.1:1905120-1912620 GCF_015104395.2 Macrobrachium nipponense | reverse complement strand
ATATATATATAATATATATATATATATATATATGTATATATATATATATATATATATATATATATATATATATATATATATAATGTATGTGTAAGAATGTGTGATGTGTGTTGATGGTCAGAAACAATATTTATCGTACTGACAAACTAACGATTCATTGTGATGAATGAGACTAACAAGTAAGCTCGAAAAAGAACTCACAATAACACTACATTACGTATCCTACTATTCACTGTTTTTAATATTTACATTTTAAAAAATTGTGTGCTTGATTCAAAATAGGATTATTTATATGCATTATGCTTCAGTTCGTATGATATTACTTCAAACCACAAAAGTGCTGTGAAAATTTCTCTTGCAGTACAGCTTTTTTGGTTTTTTTTTTTATTCATAAAGAATATTAATTAGTTGTGAGAGTGTTTCTTCTTCATCCTTGCCTGAGATTTGTTGTATATTTGCAGGCGTTCACTCATACGTTCGTGACATTGTTTATATAACTGAAGTTTGTGCATATATATGATGCAAAAGTTGGTCAGTGGAACTCATGTTACAAGGTGTCCCCTCATTCCAAGGTAAGCCCAAACTACCCCAAACTGATAAGATCTTCTCTAGATATACGAGAGTATCCTCACCCTCTGCAGCTGGAAATGTTATGGAGACTGGATGATCCACAGAGGACGATAAGTCTTCACTAACCTCCAACTCAGCAGTTGATTAACGAAATATATTGCGATAGCAGAGGTCGGTGAAGATATATCGAGCCATCTCTTGTATTTCTCCTTCGAGTATGCTGATTCTGGCTAATCCATCACATTTTGTAATGGCGAGACCAATATCGCCATCCCGATCAATATTGTCTATGGATTTCGATAGACTTCCATATATTCATCCGCATCCCATCGACATGACTCTTTCTTTTATGGAAGAATTGGAAAGTTCCGACATTCTCCCTTCCTCAAGGAACTACTCGGGTGCCCGATAAATCTCCTTGGTTAGGAGGGGGTCCGCGTTCTCTCTCTCTCTCTCTCTCTCTCTCTCTCTCTCTCTCTCTCACCAAATTTTAGCCCCCACCCCACCCTCCCTCACCCCAAGACACCGCTACCCTGAATCGTTAAAGAAATAAACCAGTAAAAATATTTATAAGAGAACTTTCTGGGTTACGTTCAGAAATATATTTTCATTTACTGTTCTACGACGGCATAAATTTTATCGATGAAGTTTTATTCTTAAAAGTTATTCGATTGATTTTTATGGCTTCCTTAAATGAACCTTCTGGCGATTTTAACTTTGGTGTTTTATCTGGCAGATATTTTATTATAGGTCTCATTTTATATTTGAATGTTTTCATAAGACAGTGAATGAATCGTGGCTAACAAACATAAAGTAAATAGTACGCTATGAAAATGAGGTTATGTAAACTTAAATGTCTCTTATCCATTCGTAAAGGAATATAAATTAATGCATAAAACATGTCATTCTGTTAATATGACAGTTAGTATTTTATATGCAAATCGAGATAATGATTGTGTATACATCCACTCACAAGTACACAAAAGTGTGTGTGTGTGTGTGTCCACGTAGACACTTATTATTGAAGAGTAAAGTTGTTTAAACATTAATTTGTCATATTTTTATGTTTTTCCTGTAGGATGAATTTCTTACAGCCATTGAGGAGAAGTCTATTAATAATCTGAGACGGCGGCAACTGGATTTCATACAGTTCTCTAGAGAATGATAAATGATGCCATAGATTTCTTGTATTAGGAATATAGTCAAGATTACTTTCGCAACATATTTGTATATCATATATATACCAGATTCCTTGCTGGCTCTACCACCCATTACACACACGTGTATGTATAGATATATTATTTTATATAATATAACCGGTTGTGCATTCACGTGTCGGAAATCTGTAAGCGCGCACACACACACACACGCAAACGCTTAGGTGGTCTAGTTTGTGTTGCGTACTATTTGGGTTTAGAGATGGACTCCTAAATTGCCAAGGTTAACTGTTAATGAGAGCTTAAGGTTTAAGCGAAAAAGAAAATGGAAAAATCCTACGAGATCCGAAGCTTAGGCAATTTATCTATATTTAGAAGTTTAACGATGGCGAAATGAGTCCTGTAGGATGCTTAATGCGCCTGTTTTACTAGTGTGGCGTGGGATAAAAAAAAAAAAAAAAAAAAAAAAAAAAAAAAAAAAAAGCACTACTGGCAAGAAATAGGGTTTGTGAGAGAGAGAGAGAGAGAGAGAGAGAGAGAGAGAGAGAGAGAGAGAGCTCTTGGAAAAGTCATTTGAAAGAAGAAGACTGAGCCAAGTACCCCTTGACAAATAATGGTTGTAGTTATTTTGACAGAGTAGATAACCAGATATCCTTTTTTTTTAAACATTATTAAATTTTATAACTTTGTAGTGTCCTTATTTGTTGTAAATGAGAATACTCTTTATTTTGGCAATGCTGTGTTCACACTGTCCGTGTTTGAAATTTTTCCTGAGACTTCATTTTTATTTAAAAATGCCTAAGTGGTAAAGCTTAAAATATTATTTTAAAGACAAATTAGTCAGTCTAATTTGTGATCATTGCTACTCTCCAGTACTATTATTATTTTTTTAATTTTTATTATATTAATAAACTTCATCACTCTAATGATTTTAATTGTTTGTTGAGCTTGTTATCCATGTTAATTTTTTTGTTCACTATTTGGCAACAAATATCTAGGGATGAGAATGCTAGCTCTACGCCCTTATCGACAGAGGAGACGCTGGTTCCCCATGACAGATATGCAGGCTATTAATCTCAGCGTTTTGCTGTCCTGGCAAACATGAGGAGAGAGCTGCACTTCTTAGCGGCCAACCCCACATTGATGACAGCATCTTTTCAGCGTGGGCAGTGAGGTCACCTGCATACGGAATTATTTTATGTGCGCCAGGAATTCCATGTAGGTGATAACAAGGCGATTTCTTTCCAACTGCTGAAACCCAAATTTCCACGCGGCATTAACCATAAGCTTTTTATGTATTAATATAAAAATCCTTTTTCATATTATGCCAATGTTTCTCAACCGTTTTGATCTTATATTTCTATATAAGCAATGCATAAAGACACATTTTAAAATCCCGTTGCCTCCGCCACCGCTTATTCCCTCCACGCAGCGCCTTCAATGGCACTCGGAGCATTCCAGGCGTGCCAGTGTACCAGCTTTTCTCCTTGATTTTCCAGAGGGGGATTATTGTGTTAATACCTGAACCCCGAGCTGGCTGCACCTTGTGTTGCTAAGGTCATAATAACCATGGCGGTTCATGCATGTGTCTCCCTGTGTGTTTGAATAGCACTGCTCTCAGCCCATGATTTCGCAGACCGTTTTCCAGTTCTCATTCTAATGTAATTCTTACCTTGGTCATTTCACGATCATCAGTATTGGTAGTCTGCTCCATCCTTTGCACTGTGGGTCCCTCTCAATTATTATTATTATTATTATTATTATTATTATTATTATTATTATTATTATTATTATTATTATTATTAGACTGAAGTATTATCGGATATATAAATATCGATTAGTCGTTTAGTCCGATTCATATTCCAACTCCAATTCAAAGGAATTTGGAATACATTTCTTTTTATTTGGCGTCTTCAATAGACTGAAAATTGAGAATTTCCATCATGGTTTACAGGTCTCTTTCCCGCTGCCGCCAATGCGTAACCGGAAGAATTTATTTCCATTGATTAGAACTTCATCTCTCGATATAATGTGGTTCTGATCCGACAATAAGCTGTAGGTTCCGTTGCTAAGTAACCAGTTTGTTCCTAGCCACGTAAATATAAATCTATTCCATCGGTCCAGCCCTAAGAGAGCAGTTCATCAGTTCAGTGGTCTAGTTAAACTAATATATACTTTTACAAGTCTATTTTATTTTTAAATTCTGATTCGTGAAAGATATTTAATGATACATCCTAATTATAGCCGTACTCCTTTACATATGAATATTAACAGTTTCTTCTACGTTACAAAGGACATTCTTCCATCCATCAATTCTTATGTATATGTTGATGCTGCTTATTATCGTCCATATATCGACCCACTTCACCAACTTGCAATTTTATTGTTCGCCTACATTTTGAGTTTTTTTTTTCTTTTTTTTTTTTTTTGTATCACCCATCATCTTGAGATTATATCCGACTTGGTTCATATGGTATAGTATTCTAATGTTTCTTGGACAGTCCAACTTGGTCTGTCCCCTTACCGAGAAATGTACTTTTCCTCGAAAATGAAACTTCACCTCTAGTAAATAAGCCCTTTGTTTGGTCACACTGCAATTAAATGTAAAATAAAAATCGCGCTCTTCCCCTTCGTATTTGAGTTTCAACTCTTTTGCGTAACTTTCTCCCCCTTTTTCTTTGGTATTGTTTAAAACCACTGGTTCCTCCTCCTTCCCTCCCCCAATGAGAGGGTCAGAAAACATCCACCATGGCAATTGATTTCTAATATATAAGAGGGAATCTTATATAGCTTATGGTCGGATCTGTGAAAGTGTTTCTGTACGCTTAATTTTGGAAATCTCTTGTTGCCTCTGTCTACAATTATCAATAACATACTCCTGGAAGATCCTAATATGTTGTCTTCTGTATAGAACGGGGTCAGACACATTACCTTCCTTAATTTTTTTATATACTCTAGTCGCCTATTTTTTCCCTGTACTTTCTTTTTTAATACTTAAAGCCTCTGGTTGGTGAGGATCTTGGCCTTCCTGCTGTAAGCGCATGAAATAATGTTAAATATTAACGAAGTCCTGAAGCCAGGTATTATTTCAGGTTGAGGTTACTAGCCGCATGCACTTTCCCCGCCTGGAGAAGTTAAGTTGATACTGACTATGCTATACTACGACAATAGGACGCCTTGATTTTGTGCTATTATTATTATTATTATTATTATTATTATTATTATTATTATTATTATTATTATTATTATTATTACTATTTTTATTATTGTTGTTGTGGTTGTTGTTGCTGCTGCTGTTTTATTGGCTGTATTAGTATATATATATATAATATATATATATATATATATATATTATATATTATATATATATATATATATATATATATATATATAATTATATATATTATATATATATATAATATATATATACATATTACATATATATATATATGGTATATATATATATATATATATAATAAAATATATATATATACACATACAAACATATACAAATACATATGTCACGTAGCTGCTTCTCTAAGAAGAGGTGGCTCTGTTGGCCTGCTGAAGCTCGCATCAAACACAAAAGGTCTGTTGCAAGTGCCATTAGCGCTCAAGTCTCCCCTTTGATATGTGTTTGGAGCAGGTATGAGGAGTAAACTTTCCACACTACAAAGTTGGTCTTTTTTTTCGATGTGTTGTGTCTTGGATCGTAGTTTAGGAGTATGTAGACTTAACTATTCGAAGTCTTTTGTCCTGATGATAACGTGATCAAATTTTAGGCCTTAGCTAGGGATGGTAGGAACTGAAAAAGAAACCCACAAAATCACTTTGTAACTTGTTTACTTCTAAGTATTTACATTTAGTTTTACTACACACTCGAGTACTTTCAGGCCCTATCTGTGGCCCATTTTCAAGAGATGTTTGGGATGTTAGCCTGGGTCAAGGCCCAGCAGTCTACTGAAAGTTTTTGAATGGTAGGAATGTTTTGTTGAGTCTAGTCAGCTTAATTGATGATTAGCTGTATTTTGTATTCATTTTGTTTTTGCTTCCTCTTCCTTAGCCCCGTAGAGAGGTATGCCGTTTATGGTTTATCGTAGATGGGTCTGTGTAGCGACCGTTCATCTCCAGTTTTATTGCTTTCTGTCTTTCGAGTTTTATCGGTTTCCTTTTATCTTCTCCTTCGTATACATCCAATTTCACCCCCCTTGAAACAATACTCCCATGCGGGTTCAGTGATTAGATTACAAACACTACACTCGGTTTTTTTCCATCTGTCCACCAGCGTGTGGTGTTTGCGTATGGTAACACTGCATCCCGGGCTTTAGATAGTTACATTCAGCTTACATTCAACAATAATTCTAACCCTATTTCAAATATCAACAGTGTAATTCGCATACAGTAAATTATTAAAACACTTTTCAGTTGCAAATGTACGCCCAGATATACTTTTATTTACCTAAAACTTACACATAGCGTAACTATCTAAAGCCCGGGACGCAGTGTTACCATACGCAAACACCACAGGCGGGTGGACAGATGGAAAAAAACAGAGTATAGTCTCACAGGAAATATTTTTTTACTGTAAAATTCTGTAATATGTCAATTCCTTTTGTTTTCCCTTAGAGATCTTTGCCTTTCCCTTGTCCAAGAATCAATTTGTCACTCAGGAGTACGAATGTTCACGCCTCCCTTGACATAGATCTGTCTTGCTTTATTTTTCACGATTCTTCTGAAGTTATGTGCAAATGATATGTGGAAATGCTAACACGAATATCAGAAAGGGAATTAAAAGCACAACATTTCTTAATGAAAGACAATATTCACTTTTATTAAACTGTTAATATGGTAGTTCTGTCAACAGGAAGGCATACATAATGAACGGATATATTTCGCAAAACAAATCGAGACAAACGATCAGCTCTGGCTGATATGAAAGTGGGTTGAACAGCAGCAGCGGCAAACTCCGCGAAGGAGTCGGAATTGAAAACAATTTTTTTTCCCTCTTCCCCGTCGCTCCTTCGCATCGGAAATGGCAAGAACAAAAGCCTCATTTCATTTCATTTCATTTGGAGAAAGGTCATATCGCCGCTCGTCTTGCCATTAGGTGTCTTAAATGGGGAGGAAAATAAGTATAAAATGGAGCTCCCCTTTTATATCGGGGGATGAAATGACTCTCTCTCTCTCTCTCTCTCTCTCTCTCTCTCTCTCTCTCGCCTCCATTCCCCTCCTTCCGGTTTCTTCTCTCTCTCTTTCTCTCTTTCTCTCTCTCTCTCTCCCCTTCCCATTTGCCTTGTCTTTTCCCCCTTTCTTTATAGAGAAAGAGGGATTAGGGGGTGAGCGCCGGGCCTCTCATTACCTTTCGCATGAAAGGTTCGAGAACTTTCGTGAATTCTACTATACTTTACAAGAACACTTGTCAGAGTGGAGTAGATGGAGAGGAGCTTTTTTGTGAGAGGAGTGAGCTGAGGCTTATTGGACCTAGGAAATATGGAAGATGAAAAGTCTAGGAACGACGGAGATTATGGTTATAGCCATAGTAATCAGACGTCTAAAATAAAATCTAATAAAAAAAATATAAGTATCTTCGCAGAGAGAGAGAGAGAGAGAGAGAGGAGAGAGAGAGAGAGAGATCGGCTCCAAATCAAAGTAATCCGTAATGAGAGCATAAAATAGAGAAGGAAAAAGGAATAACGGACACCTCTTGATGTAATTACCTGAAATAATGAGATAACCACAGGTACAAGAGGCCACGAGAGCTACGGAGGCACAT
>NC_087217.1:1882620-1897620 GCF_015104395.2 Macrobrachium nipponense | reverse complement strand
GCATGCCACTCAATAAGTGAATGCTAGCTACAACCTATGCTTCATATGAATTATTCATTTTTATGACAAAAAGAAATAACAGTAATACAGAGATAACATATACCCAATGTATTGTTACTTCTGTGTACACACACTATATTTTCAGTCATTTTGTTTCTTATTTACTCTATGAATAATAATAACAATAAAATCACAATCTACATTTATTTAAATCAACAATATCACGTAACACATTTTTCGTGGACTCTTCCAATACATCAAACAGTGAATGTTTGAAAATACCTTCGTATCGGAGAAGCGATTCTCTTTTCAAATATTGACCAGTCATCAAGCAGTACAGTGATTTCTTTTCGAATACACATGTATCACTGGGATGGTTAATTTAAACATTCCGCAAATAACACAAGTTCGAAAAATGTGTATAGAGTTACTGTCAAGACTAAGACTATTACAAAGTGCCAGTAAGGATGGTCAGGGGACTAATATGTTACTGCATCAGTAGGTGCTACATCCACCTGCCGAAAAGAACAAGCACCTTTTTAAGTGAATGGAATAGTGCCAAAAAAAATTAAATAAATAAAAAAAAAAAACTTATTCATAGCTTTCATAATCTTCATGTGACCTCATCTAGTTGGGATTTTATGGCGTATTTAACCTTGACAGTTAAAAAATAGAAGTAAAATGTCCCAACTTGTGATTTAAATATGTATATAGGTCCCAGCATTAAAAGACATCCTAAACCCTCCATAAAATCAACCCGTGCGCAGTGATTTGTGAATCGAGATGGGCCTCCAGCGTGAAGGAAGGCATTAAATGGAAAAGGAGTCGACGGCCACATCAAAAATTCCGTGAAAAAGCTTTAGCACATTAAAAAGCGTCATAAAAACTTCCATAAAATTTTTTGCCATAAATCCATTCAGAGATGAGAGTAGGAGTGCCAACTCAGTAGAAGTTCTTTCATTTTTGCGGGAAGAGCTGCATTGAACACCAACATCAGAAAGAAAGTGGAATAAATTTTGGTGGCGATGGTTATTATTATTATTATTATTATTATTATTATTATTATTATTATTATTATTATTATTATTATTATCATCACAGTTACCCTATTCGACTTGGTGGTTTCATAGTGTGGGGTACCGGGTGCATCCTGCCTCCTTAGGAATCCATCACTTTCCTTACCATGTGCGGTGTTTCCAAGAGCACACACTTCTGCATGAATCCTGGAGCTATTTCAGTATCTAATTTTTCCAGGTTCCTTTCTAGGGATCTTAGGATCGTGCCTAGTGCCCCTATGATTATGGGTACAGTTTCACTGGCGTATCCCATAGCCTTCTTATTTGTATTTTCAGGTCTTGATACTTATCAATTTTTTCACTTTCTTTGTCATCCACCTGGTGTCCTATGATATTGCGACATTGATGATTGATATTTTCTTCTTGGTTTTGCCAATCAACGTCACGTCTGGTCTATTTGCACGTATCACCCTCTCTGTTCTGATATCTTAGTCGCAGAGGATCTTTGCCTGATCGTTTTCTATCTGTCCCTCGGGTTGGTGTTCGTATCACTTACTGCAAGGTAGCTGGTGTTTCTTGCACAGGCACCAGTGGAGGGCTTTTGCTACTGAATCATGCCTCTTTTTGTACCGGTTCTATGCAAGTGCCGGACATTCGCTTGCTATGTGGTTTATGGTCTCGTTTTTCACTTCCTGCATCTGGATGAGATGTTATTTCCATCTATCGTTCTTTGGATATATCTGGTTCTTGGAGCCTGATCTTGTGCCACTATAGCATTCCTTCTGTTTCTTCCTTAAGTTCTCCTCTCTGTAGCCATTGCCCTGTTTCATCGGTGGCCAGTTCTTTTCTCTGTCTCATGTACAGTCCGTGCAGTGGTTTGTTGTGCCATTCTTCCGTTCTATTTGTCATTCTCCTGTCTCTTTATATTTCAGGGTCTTCGTCTACTTTTATCAGTCCTTCTTCCCATGCACTCCTTAGCCACTCGTTTTCACTGGTTTTCAGATATTGCCCCAGTGCTCTGTTCTCGATTTTGACGCAGTCTTTTATGCTTAGTAGTCCTCTCCCTCCTTCCTTTCGTGTTATGTATAGCCTGTTCGTATTTGCTCTTGGATGTAGTTCTTTGTGTAGTGTCATTATTATTATTATTATTATTATTATTATTATTATTATTATTATTATTATTATTATTATTATTATTATTATTATTTACACAAAGGTGCATACCAAATGAGTTTAGTCAGCTCAAGATATTAATTTGAATATTAGACAAATAGCTGTCCAAAAGTGAACAATTATAAATCTAACTAAAACTTGTCAGTTTTAACAGTTCGTAGACGTGAAAGTCGCCAAATTAATTGATTTTTGGAAAATGTTTTGTGTGGAGTTTAAGCAAAATCTTTTAGAAAAATACACTGCAACTACATCGTTGTAAGAATGTGAAATTTTAAGATATTGGTAACTCCTTGAAGTGTGTAAAGTCACGAGCAATATTATTGTATTCAGACTGATGTCATGTTTTTCAAGACTAATGATAACAGTGCTGTATCTCCATTCCTAATCCATCACCTTCCAATATTCTAGTGTGCTCTACTTAAATATAAACACGAATTTCCTTCATCTTTTTCGTCTTGGTCGCATTTAGGTGCACAATTTCTCATTAACATACGTGTCCACCCACTGGCCAATAGAATTCCTGCCATTTTAACGTTTTCCTAACACGATTCAATTGTACATTTCTTCAGTCATTTGTTCGTCCATCGTTTGTAGCATTCTGCACACATGCTCACGGTGAATTTGTGGTATTTTTAATTGCGCATTTCTCGAGTCATTTGTTCGTCCATCGTTGGTAGCATTCTGCACACATACTCGTGGTATATTTATGGTATTTTTTTTATCCAGAGGACTTTTTTTTTTATTGGAGGAAAGGCCACTTTCCATCATGAAAAGTTCAGTCTTTTTCTTGTAATAAAAGATATCCGGGGTTCTCTGGAGATACTAATGAAATATTGTGTAACTTTCCTTGCTCTGCGGACACATGAAAGATTAAATTGAATAATGATGAAACTTTAGCATTTGGTAATTGTTTCTTACAACAGTGCATTAACTTTATACGCCCTTTAAATGTGGAATTGAAATTGATTAATAAAGTTTGCCTGATGAGTGAGCATCGAAATAAGAGATATTCTACGGAAAGGATGAGATGAGATGGTGCTGCGAAGTTTTAACTATGATTTATAGCGTAAACGTCCCCATTGGTGGCGTGCAGCTTGCAGTTGTTAATTTGTAGGAGATTAAGAAAATGTGATCTAAATTAAAGTATATTAGATTGAAGTACAAAAGCTATTATCTAGTTTTTCTTCTTAATTAAACATAAAGTTTTATACTCCGTTTATATTTGTGCCTTGATTCTCTTGTAAGGAGTCTCCATTCTTTTTCCAAAAACATTTTTAATAGTTACTCTGCCATTAGTTCCAGGATAGAGAGTTACCGAGTGCTCGGAAAATATAAGGCTCCTTTTGTTATTTATCAGACTTAGGAAAAGATAGTATGTGATTGGGCGAGAATCCCTCCTGATACCTGCTGAAAACATGAGATAGAATAATGCCTGCTTTATTATTAGAACCAGAAATATAAGGGCAGATAATACGTCATTTCACTATATTCAAATTTTAAAAACTGATCTTTCCATTATCTCTAGGATAGCAATGACGTTTGAATCTAGGGTATCTGTCATAACTTCGTTCTCCGCAATTAATCAGTGGGTTGATCCAGTGCTTCCGGTAAATTCTGCTGCACAAAAAATGGTCCATATCTCTTGTTTAACAAGTAGGCCTAAAAAGTTCATACATCAAGACGGTTCTTAGTAAAGTGGATACACGAAAACTTATGAAGACGGAAACGGATTAGGAAAAGATGGAGAAACAATAAATGATTGTGCACAATTATGAAGATAGCGATAGACACCTACTGAATGGAGAGAAAGTTTCAGGAATCATGGATGATACAAAGCACAACCGTTTGGATCTATGCTTAGGATAAAAAGAAACCATCACCTTTCTGTGCTTTGGCAACTTTGATTTCCACTAATAAGAAAGATAGTTTGATTCGAAAGCGTTTATATTCCTTATAAACCAGTGGACCCAAACCACATGAAAACAATATTGACCTTAATGCTTTTAATTCTCCTTGGTACTAATTTCTTAGCTTTTAATTTTCCACCAGGAAATGAGTTTCACATCTCTTCTTCATAAGCTGCACTTAATTTTTGCTTTACAGTTTCCGGAAAACACCTGTAGTTAGGAGAGTCATTACTTTATTGTCACTGCAGTGGAGAGTATATTATTGCTTCGGTTTGTTTGTTTGTGTGCTTGCTAGAAGGGTGTAACTTTTCCGGAAGACGGACGTTTTGAGAATCTGGATGCGTTCATTCTTGTTTCAGAATGCTTTGATTATTGTATAACATGCTCTTGCTTTTTGCTTGGAGTCTACTTTGTGTTTTGCTGAGATACTGTGATGTCACAATCCCCCGTACTAGAATATTTTTCCATGTTTGAAATATCGACCTCGTTCTAAACACTTGAGATAATGTTGATAATCGAAAGTTTTAAATGAATATGTTTATTTATCAATTGTACTCTTATGTCTTCATTTTCAATTTTTACTGCGGTTCTCTAGACTATTGTGTTCTCATTATTTAGGAAGTATGCTGTTCTCTCAAAGCTTATAGGTAAAATAATGGTCTTTCAGGCTTATTCCTTATAAATGCACACAATTAATGAAAGATCTAAATGAATATGTTTATTTATCAGTTGTACTCTTATGCATTCATTTTCAAATTGTATTGTTCTCTCAAGTATTCTGGGTAACGTCATGGTCTTTCAGGCTTATTCCTTATAAATGCACACTATTAATAGTACGAATGGTTTCTACAGTGTTGCCCTAAAAGTCATATTTTCTTGAATATGGACATTTCGCCATTTCTCAGAATATATTGGAACCTCGTGCCTTTAATTTGCAAGTTAATAGGGCTGAACTGAAGATCAGCTAAATATTCTTAAAATGTGGTCAAAGGCATTCGAATCGTAAGAATAACCAATTACAAGTCCTACGTTTATTCAAGTATCCTGAAAATATTGTTCTAACTTAAGATATCGAAAGTTAACTTGACCAGTCACATGTTCCTTTTAACCTACCACTTACGGAGTTCCTTACTTTCCTTTTAATTGTGTCACCTGCTTTTTTCATCTGGAGAGAAAGTAGTCCATATCAAGGTGAATTACGCATTAAAGGATTTATTTTAACAATATATCTACCTCTAGAGTTAATGGCTATGCCGTATTTATGAAATTATGTTTTAAAATTACATATCTCAATGCATTGATATTTATTGAAGAGAATGATTTTCTCGTGTTTCATGACGACAGTGCATTAAGGTTCTTTATGCAAAAATAACTCAGGTTAAAAAAAAAATCTTTAAAGATGAAGGCCTAAGTATTGGCTGTCACAAAGCTATTAAAGTTTTTCTCCTCAGCCATAACACATATTCCTCGAGAGTATCGAAATCTTTTTCCTTTCTGGGATACTTCTGGGGAAAAGTTTGAGAAAATTGTCCCATTAGTGGATCCTTGCGGCTACGTTCCTTATTTTATTGTAACTAATCTTTTTTTCTGCTTCTTCTTCTTCTTCTTCTTCTTCTTCCCGAAAGGCCTTATGGTTAAATCTTTCCCAGTTTAGGCCGGTGACGTGAATTATATGTTTATACTTAACGATTAAAATTCCGCTGGGTACTTTTATAAAATGCTGAATCATTTGATGGTAATTAAGAAGTATCATGAATTCATCCGTACTATTTCCGAGATTCAGGTTAGAGAACGTTGGTTAATAAATCATTCATCTTCAGAAATCTTAATGGCCATGAATTCGTTCATCTTCCCAGATACAATATGTCGGGGTTGGTAGTCCCCGGATTATTCTTCCTGATTCCAGCAGCCTTGCTTTTGCAAATGAAGATCTTTCACTCTTGTGTTAGGCTTCATTCATATTGCTTACTCTGCAGGTTACTCAGTGCCTTGGTCTCGATAAAATTATTTGGCCTATTGTTTTGTTGGTTTCTTACTTTACAAAAAACAAGTTAAAAAAGCGCCAAAGTTTCTTCGGGGCAATAAAGTTTTCTGTATAGCATATAATGCTGTATAAAACTCTCAGCCAGGGCCCATGAAACTTTCAGCCACAGTCCGGTGGTGGACTGTGTAGTTGGCAAATATAGCGGTGCCAGGCGCACGATCATTGCTGACTTTAACCTTAAATTAAATAACACTGCTGGGGTTAGAGGTCTGCTATTTGGTATGTTTGATGATTGTAGGGTTGATGATCAACTCACGAATCTGTAGCCCTCTAGCCTCAGTATAGTTTTTAAGATCTGAGGGCGGACGGACAGACAAAAAGTTATCTATATAGTTTTCTTTTACGTACAGAAAACTAAAAATGTTTTAACCGTGGTAATTAACATTTTGCCTGCACTGGTAAGTGTGTCTAAGTTACAGTCAGCAGTTTTGGGAAAAGTTAAAATTGATATAGTGTAGCTTGTCAATAATGATACTGCTAAGCATGTAGTGATTTGTTGGTCTCGGCTATTGTTTGCTTTAAACTTTTAATTATTTTTCAATAATTCATATGTGATTGACAGTACCACACCCTTTTAATTTAATGATGATAGGTTACTGAATGACTACATGTGCTAAATATGCATAAATGCAACATTTCTGTAAAACGTAAGTATCTTTTTCATGATGCGAACACGTTAACGACAACTAGAACTGAAAGGATTAAGCATCTGAGAGAGGGACTTGTAAATCAAGAATATTATAACGATAATCTCATAAAAAGCACACCCTGACGTATTGATAGGGGGAATATTATTATTTTTACAATGAATTCGTCACATAGGGAAGTTTTCCGGTAAAACGATGACACCTGCAAAAATGCGCATCTTTTTCCTTTCTTTGAATGATAGATGGAAAGCAATTAGAAGACGTTATTAATTACGGGGAGCGATGTTTATTGCCACGGGAGATTCCTGACTTAGATGAAAAGATGAAAACAAAATGAGACAATAAAGGAAATGCAGAAAAAGAGAGTAAGTAATTATTAATTATCGAAATTGATGTGGGGACAAAATAATAGGAAATTGCCACGTTCAGCTTCAGCCAAATATTGGGGATTATCATGTCCGAATGGAAGGATTTATTTAAGAATTTGTGTTAATTGATTTCCATAGACGGGAAATGCAACGAGAAGAAAGGACATTCAATCAGGAAAATGGGAAAGTAGAAGCTTTCAGATTTGGAAACTTAGAATATAGAAAAGGCAACAATAATTAGAAAAAACTGATATACCCATTAGATATATGCCATTACAGACTAAATGGATTCAATATATAATAATAAATGAGATAATCAAAGATTTGCTTAATTTATTAGATTCTCTTTTTTGAGAGGAATATTTCCTTTTAAGTATTGTAAAAACAGTCACCGCTTTGTATATTTGTTTTTCCACTCTCTCTCTCTTCTCTCTCTCTCTCTCTCTCTCTCTCTCTCTCTCTCTCTCTGTAAACAAGAGATATAGATATAATCCCAACCCTGTGACATGAGGAGAGACAAATGGAGAGGAAATTAAAAAGCGGGGACTTGCTATTTTAAAATGGTTCTAGACCTTTACCATTTCTCCGCTCTGCAACATTCATTTATTCGCGGGTGGGACGTTTCAGTGTGTGTTTCGATTTCATTATTTAGTGCGTATATATATATATATATATACTATGATATTATACTATATATATATATATATATATATAATATATATATATATATATATATATATATATACTATATATATGTGTGTAATATATATATATGTTATATAAATATGTGAATATTCTATATTTATAATATATGTGTATATGTATGTATACATGCATGTATGCAAGTGTATATATATATGTATACATATACATTGCGTATGATCCTTTTACGCATGCGTTCCTTTTCATCAGCGTCATTTTCGTCTCTAGACAAGATGGCCCCGAAAAGGTACAATCCTCAGGTTTCTGCAGGTCTTCAGGGTTAGCGTTACTGACCTCAAGTCCTTTATCTTGACCGCAGCAGACGCTGGTACCCATTCGGTGTTGGATGGACATATCAGACGTGAACCAAACGCTTTATAACTCGGCTCAGGTGCCTACTTTGGCTGATTGCTTAATAATAATAATAATAATAATAATAATATAATAATAATAATAATAATTGTTAAGAAATTCACAGTCTCGTGAAAAAAAAAAAATTTAAATCCGCAATTGTATATTAAAATATATTCTATGTAAAAAACAAAGACTTTCGAACACCTGAACGGTGTTCCTCATCAGTGTAGACGTCTACACTGATGCGAAAGTCTGTTTTTTTTTTTACACAGAAATACATTTTAATATATAATTGTGGATTTTTTAATAATAATAATAATAATAATAATAATAATAATAATAATAATAATAATAATAATAATAATAATAATAATAATAATAATAATAATAATATAATAATAATAATAATAATAATAACGGAAATCAGGATATTCTTCAAGTCTAAAATTTGAAACCAGTGAAGTATGTCATTTTTTCACTTTAAGGTTTTACCCAGCTCCAGGAAGGTACTGTTCATACATCTTTATATCTTTGCTGAAAAATCTTGATCTCCATTGTCATCAGAGTTTCTATGATAAGTTCAAGAAAACCAAGAAGCCTGTTGATTACATTCTTTTACATAACTGGTCCCCGTCACGAGTTTTAAAAATGCCAAATTTGTCATTTTCTCAGTTTATAGATAGAACTGAAGAGAATGCCACAACAGTTTCCATTTTTAACTTATGTGAAGCTCAAAGAGAAAATCTACAGATAGAAACTGCTGATGAAGCAGATTCCACGAAGTCTCTTCTGAGTATGCAGCTACGGAAACTTACATGGTCTTAACAACTATTGTTTTCCCAGTCAGCTAAGTCCGGCCTTTTTTCAGAAATATTTTCTTGTAACGAAGACGAAAATAAACAAGAAACAAAACAGAAAAAAAAACGAGAATTATTTTACCAGCTAGAGTTTCGCAGTGGTAAGGCTATTGTTCTCATTTAGACTTGTATGAGACAATATAAAGTAGGAAGTTTCATTTACAAAACTTTGGCTGTAAAATCGGCCGTTGTGACACTTCTGGATATTCCGCGATCTTGGCAAGAAAAGATGGAGTTGGGATTGGTTGAACAGCAAGATGAAGAGATGCTGCAGAAAATAAGAAGATGAAGTAGGGAGCTCTAAAGGTGGAGCTGGGATAACACTCTACTGTTATACTAATAATACAGCAAGACTGAAGAGAGGTAGCGGAAATGAAGGTTTAAAGGTGGAGACACCTAAGAAAATCTCAAAACATCGCATCATAGGTCAAGATACAATATGTTGAAATCTACTCATATAGTATATGATATACGTACTATATGTAGTTTGTGTATGTGCGTCTGTATATAACCTTGATTACATATATATTTCCTATCGTTCATTTTGATGTTGAAAGTGTGATTTATCCCTCTATTAGTAGGCAGATGGTGAAGAACTTGACTTGGATAATCAGCAAATGTTTATCCTGTTTTCACTTTGTGATGACTGCCATTGAATGTACAGTGACGCTGAGGAGATCTTCAATGTTGATTTATATCAGCTATTATATAGAGAACTCTTGATTATTTCAGTTTATGATCCCGTTATCCAGAGATAATGAGCCTTGTTACACAACTGCGACCAGTATACATTTCCATAACGCTGATGATATTCGTGATGGAGTTGCTACGCCTGTACTAAATCCCTTCAGGAATGGCCGCCCTGATGTTAATCGATGCTTACGACGAAGTTCATCGGTGATGTGCACATCTGCATATAAACTGCCTCCATCGGGAGCAGTACATATCAGCGGAAAAGATAATGTGATTCCCCCAAGATCCTTTTTCTACAAAAAAAAAAAAAACGGAGAAGAGAAAAACCTCCTGGGTCGTTCAGGAAAACTTCCTCCCAGCCATTCAGAACACGTGTCGAACTAGAAGTTTTAATGTATGCTCTTGTAGGCCCAGCCTCACACGACCAGAGCACCCTTCCCATTACATCTATTCACTCCGCCACAATTCCGTGTCCTCGTCGGAACTATTAATAGCCGATATTTCAAGAAGAGTATCCCTTGCCAAAACTAGGTCTCCTGATTTTCGTAAGAAGCTTAATTGATAGTGGTATCAAATTGACTTGTACTTTTTTCTTTGAAATATTTTATCAGGGTTTATAGATTCTTGTTTCTTTGTGCCTGTGGGATATTTATGGTGGGATATTTTTATGGTGCATATGCTTGTATGTCTTATTAACCTTCACCATAGAATGTGAAATATAATGCAAATACACCGAGTATTTTTCATAGTTTAAATCTTTTAATATCAGTATATTTTTTATTGCCTGAGGATTAAAAATTAAGATCTTTATTGATTAAGAACGTATATCACCCCTTGCATCAGAACCGGGAGCAGGTAATTCAACAGTTAATTACTAATAATATTCGTTTAAGAATGGCTGTATTTATTAAAAATTCATCACAACATATAGTTTTGGTCTTCAACGACAGAATTTTAGTTATATTTGTGCGTTCATCTTCCGTGTTTCATTTGCTTTTATATTTTAAAGTTTCTGTTATAGCAAGTTCCCCATGCTATCAATCTTGCGACTATGAAGGAGAAAACTTCATACTTTGTTTAGAGTATTAAACGAAATCTGCTTTGCGAAACAGCCACTGGAAATCCCCATGATACTGGCAAAGGAATCCAAAATCTGTTGTCTGGAAAGTATAGTTTTAAAAGTGGCTGGCAAAATTAATGTAATCATAACGAGCCCCGAGGAGTCGTAAACTTGTCAAGTAAAGATGCTGGGGCAAGGTGCTCCATTTTGAAAGTTTGTTAATTAAAAAGAAATAAGAAACTCTTAAGAGAGGAGCATCATCCCCGTGGAAAGAGAGAGCGAGGGAGGTAATGGTGGTTTGAGTAATGAAACGGTAATGATGAGCAACACCCGAGAGGCCGCTGCTGGAAAGATGGGTCTTGTCAGGAGCACTTTTCATGTTTTAGGGAAAAAAGATGAGGGAGGAAATGAGAGTAAAGGAGGAGGAGGAGCAGGAGCAGGAGGAGGAGGAGGAGGAGGAATTACTGAGGGTCTTAGTCAGTTCGAACAGGTCTTTTGGAAACATGGGATTTACTTGCGGATTTATCGAGGTCGTCTTTCATCGTCGTTGGTGGTCTTGGGAGTCATGTTTTATGCATTTGCTTCCCATCTTCTTCAAATGTGAAGGCAATAATTATCATCATCTTTTGCATATTATTACTCTTATTTATTGCTTGGCGTTTTCATGCGTTAAGCGCCTTCCATTTTTCAACCCGAAAAAGGCGCTTTGAATAGATTTACAGGAGTGGTCATTATGAAACCTGTTAAGTTTGATTAATTTTTATTTAATCTGAGTAAGAATCCCAAACTGGGAATTGCATGATACCTTATAAGAGAAGGTTTATTATTTGAAAACAATTCTGTAATTTACCCATAGTCGCTATAAATACAATGACAAATATTTATGTGATATCTGAACCACCGTTTTCATGAAAGCTATTAAGGGAGAATTATTGCAATGTGGCTTAATGAATCCTCCTTCATGTACAACTCCCCCCCCCCCCCCTCTCTCTCTCTCTCTCTCTCCTCTTTATAATTAGTTGTTGTGTACCGGAAACTCACTTAATATATCTTATCATTTTCTGGGAAATTGAAGGACGAAAAATTCTGAGGTTTAAACTGTGATCAGCAATTCTCATTGTGCGTACGTTTCACTGTGGATAATTAAACGAGGAATCCAATTAGTGTTTTGCTTAATTAAGTGTACTGTTGAAAAAAAAAAACAGTTGTTTACTCACTTGAATAAAAGTTAAAATGTTCGTCATTCACAGTCAAAAATGCCTTACAGTCAACATGAACGTGGAAAACTCCACATCCATCTTTTTAATCAATCCGAGATTTTTGATAAAAAGTAGCCCACCATTAAAACCTCCTTATTAATCAAAGGAATCTAAAATGAGATCTCCAACGTTTAGCCTCAGCTGAAGAGGAGGGAAAATTCTGTATTCCCCTAGAAAAATGCGAGATTAATGGATACTCCGAACAAGACATTTTGCCGCCGCTAACTTTCGTAAAGATTTACGACACTGAAGGGAGACTATGAATGAGGAGAAAAATGGTTACCATGCCTTATTTTGGAGGTTTGGTGGGGGGGCATGAAGGCTGCGAGAGGAAAGCCAATAAGGCAGACCTACCATAGGGGCTTGAATTCCTCTTCCTTAGGTATGGGGCATACGGGTGAAAGTTTTAAACCGAGTATCTCATACAACTGGTTGGAACATTATTAGGCTTCTAATTAGCAATTGCTTCAGTGTTTTCAATATTCACGGACTCATATTTTAATATAATGCAGCCAAGAAAATTTTCTTTCTAAATAAATCTTATCTAGAATATTATGTTATTGTAAGTAGTAAATCATATACTGTATATGGAAAATACATTTTAGTTAAGCTGGTAAAGGTGAAAGGTGTTCAGACAGTATATCTACAATGCGTTGAAAATTAATGAAAAAAAAAAATTATATATATATATATATATATATATATATATATATATATATATATATATATATATATATATATATAGAGTCATGGATGATTCAAGATTTTTTATTTTGTTAGATGGATGACTCAAGGAGAATAAGAAATGATAAATAGAGCTGAACGGCAACAGAAATATATTATCACATAATGCTATTTCGCATTGGTTCCGAGTCTCCGAGGAAAGGCGTCGTCAAGAGTACTCTCTTTTAATTCGATGAATTAAGCTTTGACATTAAAGTTACTTTCCATTAACAGTGGAAGAGATATTATGAAGCTGAAAAAGATAGAGGAGATCTTATCACATACAGTGGTCGGCATTATTTTCCAAAGCGACGCTATAGCCGTCCCCACAATGTAGTGTCCTCCGAAGACTTAGTATTAGTATTCCATAGAAGAAGTGGTATTAGTATTCTCACCGTTTGTCTCGGCGCCATTATTCAGGATTTTGTTGGTAGGCGTCTCGTCTATAATGGATGTTTTGTTTTTTCCCTCCTGTCTTCTCTCTGTTCTTTATGTATCTTTATGTGGATGGGAAATGTACTTGCGGCCTACCAAGTAACAGCGAAGTAGTTCGATTATTCTCGCTTATGTTTCTTCTGATTCTTTTATCACCGTGGTCTTAACACATGTCTGTTCTTTCCGGACATTTTGATGCAAATCAATTTTATTCATCAGTTTAAAATGCAAGATATGCGGAAGATCTTGGCGTAACGTGGGGGAAAAAATGGTTCCACTACTGAGTTGATCTTTCTCGCTGGAATATTCTTACCGCAAAAAAAAAATAAAAAAAAAAAAAAAAAAAAAAAAAAAACGAGGAAAATGATAAAAGAAATTCCGAATCCCGGGAGACATCATTATTCATCAGAGATCATCACATATGCCACCAATCTCGACACACTGAACCCGTTCCAGCTGTTTCATATTCCACGAGGAATACTATCGTGGGAAGGAGCTTTTGGGTTGTAGTTGCATGATCGGGAAAGTAGGATGGACAGCGATGGGTTCATACTCAGAATTCAGACGCCAAGGCCAGCGCCAGGTTCCTACTTTATGCAAGTTTGGATTAACCCCGCTAGTCTGTGCGAGGAATGAAACGTCGGAATGCTAAGCAGTCTTATTTATGCTCATGTTTAGCATCATTATTTCGTTTTTCTTGAACTCTCTCAGTTAAATACAGTTATGGTAACATCCGGATGTCTCATCAAATTATTTTATTAAGATGGAAAGTAGCACATTAAAACAGTGACCTACTTGTTTGCATATTAAGATTGCTTTCATTACTTTACGATTGTATCACATATCTTCACG
The DNA here is from genome assembly GCF_015104395.2 of Macrobrachium nipponense. Classification (NCBI taxonomy): domain Eukaryota; kingdom Metazoa; phylum Arthropoda; class Malacostraca; order Decapoda; family Palaemonidae; genus Macrobrachium; species Macrobrachium nipponense. The sequence continues at coordinate 1,883,530 of NC_087217.1, read as the reverse complement.
GATAACACGCCTGCGCATTAATTTATTCCTTTAATTGGGAGAACTAACATCTTGTACAAACCTCAGGTATTAATAATTTTACAATGAGCGACATCATTGAAGACAAGTATGCAGAGTGCGAAGGGTGCATATCAATACTCATTGCTTATACAAATGAAAACCAATTCACAAGCACATTTTTGCACATTTGAACATATACGATTGCATAATGTTGTGTTTAATCTACGAATGGAAGAGAACTCAAGGACAAGTGCCAGAGTTTGTCACGAAAACTAAAAGTAACGGCCACGAAAATAATAACGTATATTCCAAGAGATTCTTCAGCTGTTATTACCGTATTTAACAACGAACCATTTGCCTATACTCTATTTAATTATTTATTAACGAACCATCTGTCTGTGTTCCATTTATGTCTTACGTGCTTAAAGATAAGTCCATACCGAATATTAAATTTTTATGTAAAGCAATTGAAATTCCATGACAAGGCCCTTCAAGGCTTATTTATTTCCTGGATATTAATAAAAATGGTTTAACCTAACCAAGACCCCTTGATATATGCGCTGCTCTCCCCTTGCCACTTACAAAATTACCCTAGAAAGCATATCCATTCCTAGTGTAAATGTGTTTCTGGTGTAATAAGATCATTTTTGGCAGTTATATCCTACTACGCCAGAAGTTATGCAACGTTTATATTTTGGTTTCTTGAAGAATAACAGAAATAACGATAAAAGAAGAGACTCCTTTCCATAGGGGATGCGTTTTTAAAGAAAATGGCATGAAATTTTACTTTGAAATCCAATGAAATAAAGTTAAAACTGCCTCATATTCTTGTGTGGGTGGAACGTTACTTCTCAGACTACCTCATTTCGAAACAGCATTGATATTTCCAACGAATCGTCTGCATTTTAGT
>NC_087217.1:1860120-1877620 GCF_015104395.2 Macrobrachium nipponense | reverse complement strand
ATCTTTGCTCATACGTTCCAGTTATTAAATGTTCCTGATTTTATCATTTAAAAATTGGGAATTTCTCGGTATCACCATATCTTACCTTAACTAAATTTGTTTCGGATTTCATCCTTTAAAAAATGGGAATTTCTCGGTATCACCATGTCTTAGCTTAACTGAATTTAAAGTTGTGCCCTGTCGTGATTGAATTTCATTTGATTTTTAACATCAATCAATAGAAATCAACACAAAATTGTCGCACGGTGTTCATGATGTATCTATTAACCTTCCAACAGGATCACAAAGGTTACCTCAGGGTACGACCGAATCCTAAGTCAAAAATCCCTTATTCATTGCCTCTAGGAAAAGAATCAAAATCTCCTTCGACATTTTAGCTGAGCAGTTATTCTCGATTCATAAATCATTTTTAGGAAAAATCGACTTGTTGATCAAGGCGCATAAATCATCCATTTTGCTGCAATATCCGATGGGAAAGAAGTAGAAAATTCGACGAGGGAATAATGGCTTGAAGAGGACATCAACTTGAATAAAACTCCACGTGAATGGATCCTGTAAATGCATCTTACTACGTCATTGTTTACGTTAACAAAAACTCGTGTACGTTGTTTACTCGAGTTATGTGAAACGACCCCGTTTGACTTGGGCGAAATGGAAAAAATTGGTCGAAGGCTCTGTACAGCCTCATTCGGCGTTATAAAATAGCTTTTTATAAGGCCATTGCAACTTTATGATAAAAGGGGGGAAGGGGCTTTTATGACTGAGGAGATGGATCCGTGTAGCTCGGAAGACTAGTAACGTGGAGAGAGAGAGAGAGAGAGAGAGAGGCTTCAGACTACTCATGCACTACAACGTTTAGGTCACTGCTTTACCTAATTTGTAAACAATAGATTACTAGAATGTGAAGTAAAAGTTGCAATACTTCGAGATGTTTTACGAACAAGAAGATGACCCTGTGAATAATTTCGACTTATCGCTGAATTAAAAAAAAAAATTAGTATACTTCATAAATGTTTGAAAAAGTTTTCAAGGGAAGGGAAACACTGCATATTTAGGAAACGATTAAGGAATCATTCTTTTCGTGAAAAGTCATCGGAAAATGAATTCATAATTCTTCTCAAAACTGCAACGCACAGTCATTCATAATCTTTTGGGCGTTTTCAAGATATAGCTCGGAATCTATTTTTGATAATATATGTTTATCATCATCAAAATATTGTAAATAAACTGTAGACAAAATTTTTTTTGTTTTTATAGGGAATCTAGTGATTATGTTAAAGTTCCCTTGAAAGTGGAGGATAGAGGAGAGGCAGATCTAAATGGCACGAGAATGGAAACCATTAGTTTTAAGATTGAGAATACTTGTGGAAATGGCTTTGAGGATTTAAGCAGAACAATTAAGAACGGGAAGACACTAGCTGATGGGATTACAAGTGAGATGATGTTTTGCAGAGATGATTATACGGCTGACCATGGTATGTAGACTATGCATGAGGAAGAAATTCCTAAGGAATGGGTGAGATGAATAATTGTTCCAATGTATAACTGTAAAGACGATCAGTGGTACCTGTAATGTTTATAGGGGCATAATATTTAATATACAAAGGAAGGTCGATGTTACGATTTTGATAGAGAAAGTCAATTAGATGACATAAGGATGTTATGCTTTTGAAAAAGTGAATTAGTTGACAAAAAGACTGACAAGATAATACATGTGTACATGAAGGTTTTCTTATGAAACTGCAAAGAAATAAGTTTAAAATTAAGGATAAAACGTTTTGTGTAGAATAGATGAACTCAGGTTAAGGTTTTCATAGAATGTAGAGGGTGTTCAAAATGAAATGGTATAGAAAATACGTTATTGAATGTGATGAGTTTTCCAATAGAAATGAATCATGTGTTATGATATGTAAGCTGAATAATAACTGGCTTGGTGTAAAAGTGGGTACAAGATAAGGTTGCAGGATGTTTCCATGGGTGCCAATTATCCGTATGAATGTAGTGATGAGTAAAGTTTGAGAATGGAGCAGATGTAGTCGCAAAGTGGTTGAATAAGACAATAAGTTGCAAATAGAGTGTGGATTGATTGAAGTCTGCAGATACAGTATTGATTTGAGATATTAAAAAAGAAAGATCGAGAATCCCAAGAAGCTTAAAAATGCAAGCAAGCAAGGAATTAATGGTGCAGTGTGTATGGGGCTGACGCATAGGTAAGGAACTTGTTTAGACGTATGGGGTACCTACAGTTGTGGAGGTTTTACTGCTCAGGGCGTTCATCTATCCATACAGTTCATATTATGCTGCTAAATGTATGTGGCAGTGGCTTTTATGTTATTTTTTTTTCTTGGTCCATCCCTAAAGGCTTAACATGGGGAGTAAAAATGCATACATGTGTGTATGTCAGTATAAGGTCAGAAAGTAGAAATGGAAATGAATATATTTATACTCTGTTTTTTTCCCATCTGTCCATCCGCCTGTGGTATTTTCGCGTGGTAACACTGCGTCCCGGGCTTTTAAATAGTTACGCTATGTGTAAGTTTTAGGTAAATAAAAGGATATCTGGGTGTACATTTGCAGCTGAAAAGTGTTTTAATAATTTACTGTATGCAAATTACACCGTTAATATTCGAAATAGGATATTATTCAAAGCCCGGGACGCAGTGTTACCATGCGCAAACACCACTGGCGGATGGACAGATGGAAAAAAAGTTTATAGTTAGTAAAGTGAGATTCAGTCAGTCGATGTTATCATCCGCTTATATCTACTTGTTTACTGTATATTGTCATATTGTAAAGATAGGTTATTGGAGATTACATCATCATGAAAATCTGATTGCAATTGCAAGGTACACTTTCTGCATTTGCTGTTAAGGTGTACTACTCAGTAAGTGAAAACAGACTCCAGTGTGTAAGGTTTTGCAATTTGAAAAAAAAGAAACTTTTCAGGCAGGCAATAACAAGCTGAATATAAATTCCAAGATCACTTGTAAAATACAATTTTGACTTCATTCAAGGCTATTGGATGCATCAAAGACCAAAACCCATTTTTAAGCTTTGTAATTTGTGGAGTATTAAGCCCAAATCGCACACATCCAAACACCGATTTCTTAAGGATTAATATCAGTGTACTGAGTGAATCTTTATATTTTGTAATTGTTCGCCTTAATATTCCTCCAAACATAAATGAAAGCTGGTCTCAAATGTGTATTGATATTATCCTCAGATCTTGAGTTTTACAATTATTGGAGTAATGCTATATTGTAAGAATGTTACCTGTATCCTGGAACACTTAGTGATGAACAAAATTGCTCAGATGGCACTTTGTTTACCAGATGGGAAATGTATGATTTAAACCAGGATTTGTGGGTAAAAATAATGGCTGACTGTAGGACAAGAGAAGAGGTGAGTTGCAAAATAGACGCAAGATCTGCAAAAGATGAGAAAGACATTTGGAGTATCTATGGAGCCAAGTGGGAGTTTATTGGGGGATTGTTGAACTAATACTCTTTTACAGTATGAGTTGATGCTGACTGCAGAAGGACAGTTTAGGCTGTCAAATTGTATGCGTCGTATATATGGCATAAAAGTTGAGAAATGTGGAGGTATGTAGAAGTGGTAAAAAGGTAATGATTGGTGAAAGAATTGAGAATGTTTTGTGATAGTTTTCTCGCATGAGAGAGATATTGAAAAGGAAGGATCCTAATACCCACGAACCAAAAGAATGTGTGGCAGTGGGTTTAAGGGGGTTAGACACCGTATTGTGAAGTGTAAGTTTTGTGCACTATGCATTCATCCATGATTTAGTAGTTAAGTACAAATAGGAGTTATCATGTGTTAGGGGATACATCTTAATGTTGAAAACAAATATATAACTATATTTACAAAGCAGTATGCATGTAGCGTCGTTTATCCCCAAAATTGTATTTGTTTTGTGCCTTCCTGTTGACAGAGACAAGAATTTGCAGACAACCAGGAATGCCCATCAGCCCATAAAACAAATGGTAAGACAGAAAAGATTAATATTTCGTCTTTGTTTTCTCAGAAACAGCGAAAAGTGTTGTATTCTTGGGTTTTTCTAAACATCGGTCATTCTGAAAAAAAAACCCATAGATTTCAAGCGAATAAAACGAGGATTAACGATGGTAAAAATTAATAGCTATGCTCTTACTTGAAAGAAAGGTAAACGTTGCACTTAGTGTTTTTTCATTGGATACTCTTTTCCTTTAATGAGGAAGCTATCACTGCCTCACTCACACATTAATGTGCATATATATATATATATTATATATATATTTATATATATAGATATATAATATAATATATATATATATATTATATATATATGTGTGTGTGTGTGTGTGTGTGTGTGTGTGTGTGTGTGTGTGTGTGTGTTGAAACCTAGATGGGCAAAGCTGCGCATCACGATTACTATTCAACCAATAAAATGAACCAAGAAAATGTGCAAACGGACTTTACCCTTCAGTATTAACATTGCTCTTAATAAGAGACAGGGTAATAATTCAAGAAAGAGAGCAAAATACTGAGAGAACTGATCAGATGAGTATAAAAAGCATCCGAAGAAAACACCCAACTTTTACCAATCGTTTCTAAGCCGAAGGGTCCTTTAGATCTGGAGGGTCTAATTTCAAAATTTTCTAACGTCAGTGTCAACTATGTTAGATAAAGAGATGAGGGCAAAATGCCCTGGTCCCTTCCGCGATAGCGTAAGGCCCTGTCCACACTACCGGGCACTGCCCGACGGGCAAACGCTGTTACCGTAACACGTTTCACTGTACTGACTGACAGAGTATGGAGCCAGAACGATGAGATTGTCTGGTAACACTGCTTCAGAAGCGAGAGAAAATATAAACAGCTGGAAATGCCCGACGTGCATGCCCGCTAGTGTGGACAGGCCTTAAGTTACAAGTATTTCATCTTCCTGGAAGAATGTCCGTAAATTGGAGACAGCACCATACTGACTGTAAATAGGGTTTATTACCAACCTTCATGCAATGATCGTTGGGCCTCATAGTGAGGCGTTTGTTAATTGAATAACTTAGTCTTAGGTACCTTAGAAATCCATCCCTTTTTGAGCCTCTTGGTAGGGTAGTCTTTCATGGGATGTCGTAACAATGCAGTGATACCTTAAAATTCATTTTAAAATGTGGTTCTCTGCAAAAAATTTTAAAAAGTGCATTTTATTCCCTTTACATAACACTAGTACCAGCGATTCAATTGCATATAGGGAGGATTACGTACAGAAGCACAGGAGGATGGATAAGGTGGTTAAGAATCTGAGAGAATATGAAGGTATGTGATAAAGGAAGTGGTGATAGTGAATAAAGACTTGTTGGAGAACTAATTCTACAAAGAATTAAATGTAGAGAATAAGGCTAATTGGCAAATAGATACCTGAATATTAGACACAACTGGAGAGATGACTTATGGAGAACATGCAGCCTTTGGTCGATGAAGTGAGGATTTTGTAAGTCTGTTGAATGGTAAAGGTAGAAAAGAGGAGAGTTGAAGATACAAGAATTAAGGGGATTAGAGTAAGGTTGAGGATATTTAGGGAATTTAGAGCTGGTTGTGTAAGGAAGGCGATTTTAGGAGGGTAAAAAAGAGAAAGACGGTAAGAGTGAGATTGTGCATCAGTGGTGAATTTGTGACTGAGTGACAGACAAGGTTTTGTTAGGTACATATGGATGTGGGACGAGATTCAAAGGAACCGGCAAATCGAATAATTGTTCCTCTGCAAAGATGTTGGAGTAGAATAAAAATTATATTGATGTACCTGTGAAGGTATACTTTTTGTATTTTCACTTGGTAGTTAAAACAGATAACGAAGGTGTGATTTGTGAAAAACTGTAGGATTAGACAGGAGAAGAGGGTGTGAGGATTAGCTGTTTGATATGATACAGGTATGGGGCCAAGTTTGCAAGTAAAGGGAAGAAGCTGTATTTGACGTACATGGAGAGAGAGAGAGAGAGAGAGAGAGAGAGAGAGAGAGAGAGTGCTTATGACAGAGGGAGGCAATGTGGAGAATTGTGAAAGCAAGGTGCAAAAGTGACTGGTTTCATGTAAAAACAAGGTTTAAAACAAGGTTGTGCTTTTATCTCCAAAAGTTGTGGGATGAGAAAAATGGGTCATAAGAGGAGTGAAGAATGACCGATGTTCACACACTGCTCACTGGCAATGGTGAACAGAAACTACAGGTATTAGTGAAAGAGGGTTCAAAAATTTACAAGAAAGCAGAAAACGGAAGACGTAGCAGTTACTAAGAGAATGGAAGCATTGAGTTCCTTCAAGTATTTAGCAGGAAAAATGTCTGGGTGATAAGGAATGAGAGAATACATATGATAGGAAGGTGGTGAAATCTGAAGAAACGCGGTCTTTACATAATATTTGCCAAATAAGAACTAAATTGGGGGAAATGTGGTTTTATATAGTTGTAAATAGACTAGCGTTGGTGAAGAGACACATCAGAGTATGTTGAGGTATCTCGATCGCATGGAAAAAATGGTTGAGCATACACTAGTGAAGAGTATACAGTCATGGAGTGTTGGGAGGAGAGAAAGTGAAAGACCTGGACAGGGACCTCAACATCTTAGAATTGAGAGAGTGGGTACAAGACGAGGTGAGTGGCGCAGTATGCGAAGGAAGTTCTACATACTTCTGCTGAGCTATCATGGGTGTGTGTGTGTGCATGAATACATGCATACATAACATATATATTAGTATATATATATATTATATGTATATAATTATATATAATTATATATTGTATATCTATGTGTGTTGTGTGTGTGTGTATATATGTCTACATACATACATACACACACACGCACATACACACACACACACACACACACACATATATATATATATATATATATATATATATATATATATATATATATATATATATACATATATATATATATATATATATATATATATAAACACACACTTATCTATAAGTTCTTGGATGAAATTTCCAATATAAATCGAAAGACCGATCTGCGAGCGTAAACATTGAGGACATTATGCTTTTTATTTTTCCAGAATAAATGTTTGTCCTCAGAATGTTCTTTTCTCGCCTGACTCTTGAGAACGAATTCCAAGGGTGACGCTCAAGGGCTGCCTGGCGCTTAAGAGGAGCCTTCCGTAATCAAATTTTTACTCCTAAGGATTCGACATTTTCGGAACTCGGCCCCAGTAGTCCGCGATTTACATTTTGTCTGGAATTTAGAAATCCTGGCACGATATACAAGAGGAGAGGAAAAGGGAGAGAGAGAGAGACGAAGAGAGAGAGAGAGAGAGAGAGAAAGGGGGGGATGAGGGGGAATGTCGTGTGAGGTATCGAATTACTGAGGGAAAACCTAAAGGAAATGTGTTGCAGTTTCCCGTATGATGTGAGAACTATAAAAGAGGAAAACGAGTGCAATAAATAAAAAGACTGTTTCACTACAGAATGAGATGTGCGTGACGGCCTCTTTGACCGTGTATATGACAATTCATGTCAAATTAATTGGACTAACTCAAACATGTAATGAGCTCCAACGCTGTAGTGACGAAAAACGCTGCAGAATTTTCAGCATAAACTCCAGTTGAGATTGGAACGAACTAGTTAGTAAATATGTTATTTCATTTACATTACGTGCGTAATAAATTGTGTTACTGTTTAATCATACGAGATACGATTAAAATGCCCAGTATTACTCCCAGTGTGCTCGATATTGAAAAATTGAAAAAATGGAAAAGCATTTATTTACCAAAAGTAAAGTCTTTTGCTTTTTTTGTTTGAGTTAGTTCATTGAAAATCATGGTTTATATAAAATCTTCGTCACTTCATATTGTGGAAGTTATTCACACGAGTTAACATTGCAAAATACATTCATATTACCAAGCTTCGGCGACCCTTTCCCATATAATACTCAGGCTCTTAAATCTGGGGTAAATACAAGTTACTTTTGCATTTTTATGTTTTGACTACCTACTGTTTCCTTTTTCGTGTTATTGAAAGCTAAATTGAAAGTGTTAAGAGTCCCATTGCTCCAGTCTTCTTGGCTTCGCCCTCACATAATAGGATATTTTTATTTTACACGGAATGTTCAATAAAAAGCTTTTTTAATTGAAACCTTAATAGCGATGAAAAGGGCTCTATATTTTGTTGCGATCAGCGGAGTGCAATGACAGGAAAAGCATAACTAAAAGCTCTGATGAAGGCTGATTTGCAGTCGTAGATTTTTCGCTGCCAATTGAATTAATCAGCTGAGGAGAAGATAGCACTAAAACAAGGGTAATTGAAATGCACCAATTTAATACCGAAGGAAATACAAGATGAACGACAACAGTGTCATTGGGTTTTATAAAGGTTTTACTATGTACTGGCAACATAGGAAACTCTTTGACACTGTAACAGTAAGAAGAACCAATTTAGTATCTAAAATTCAAGGCGGCATTCTTCCTAGGTACATATCAGTGTAATTGTTTTGAGAACGTAAATATATATTCGTGATATATATATATATATATATATATATATATATATATATATATATATATGTATGTATGTATGTATGTATGTTTGTATGTATGTATACATATGTGTGTGTGTAATTAGTTCTGAAACAAGTTTTCATTTCTACTACAGATTAAGATTGGAAGATCTGTCAAAACCTTCAAAATACGATCCGGATCTTGAAATTGTTAGGCTTACTTATACCTTCCATCGATTTTACAGAATATGAATGCCTGTATTAATTTTAACCTAAAAGTGGAAGAAGCAGGTAATGAAATTTCAAATGAAAATAAGTATATTAACCATTATTAGGAATTGGACAATAAAGATATCCGTATTTATGACTGCAGTAATGCAGAAAAAGTTTTTCATATTAAGTGGTTAGAACAAAGCTATTTATCACCACAAATATGACAAAAAAGGATATATATTATTACGTAACTCCATGGTCCAGTATTTATGGTATCACTGATAAAATGGTGTTAATCTTCCACCAAAAATATTAGTATATGGCCGCTTATGAAAATTATTTATTGTTGGTAAGTTCACTCTCCTCAACATTTAGGTCCTTTGCACCCTGATGTTCTTTCAACGCCTGTTTCTGATACACCTTTTTGAAATGTCTACAGTTTTTGTAGAGGAATTTAAATAAGCTACAATTATTCGATGCCAAAGCAAAAGTTCCGAGTAAAATATGGTTCACTGTTCGGGCCAATATTGCCGTTCAAGATAATGTTTTTCATTCTCTTCAGATTTTCCATGCGTCAGTTTAACGTAGTACCGATATCGCCGTCACACGAACCCAACTACATACAAATAGGGAATATTTGAATATTTAATATACTTGAAGACCAGTGTTGTGAATATCTGTGGAAAGAATATACTAGAAAATGACACCACAAGTGAGCATTAATTTTGTCATTTTACCAAGGTGCGAGACTAAAAACATTAAAGCGAAAGGGAAAATAGTTATCCCTTTCATTCGCTCGCACACATGTCAAAACCAGGATAAGACTTGGCGAGTTTCGTGGCCAAATTGAAACGGCAAGAAGTGGCTGGAAAAATAATCGAGGGTGAAACGAATTTCCACTGCGGTGATTGGTATTCCGAACCCTAAGTTCTATGAGGATAAGATTTTGGACATTTTATTTCTGTGTTTAATTTTCTTGAGTAAACTAACTTCCTATTTTAACGAGAAAAAATCATAAAATAAAAGATTTTTAAAAAATTGTTACTTGGAGAGCACGTGCAGAAACATAGATACATACATATATTATAATATATATATATATATATGATATATATATATATATATATATATATATATCTACATATATGATTATAATCACTTTAGTACGTGATTCATTTATCACACATATCCACAGGTGAAAAATAAGAGACAGGGTGTAGGTCCTGACCGGTTTCGGCTTTATTTTCAAGCCATTGACAAAGGACTGATACATAGTATTAGAATTCACGAGTATATATATACAAAGACAGTACTGACGAACATACACACAACCGTTTGAGACTGCAGATCCACCCACAGGCAGGTGTCAAGGTAGGAGTGGCTTTCAAAAATCATTTGGCTAAAATTTACAATAAATTCTCAAGGGATACTACCGCTTAGGGTACAAGGTCCACTGACAGTGTCAGGGAGGCGGGGTTGAACATCTCATTACCACTACTGCCTTTACTGTGTTTACAAATATAATACTATTTTTCATATATCTCTACAGCCTACCTTAAAATTTAAACAGTTTACAAAATTCTTTTGATATTAAAGGATCAAGTTTATACATTCCCTGACTGATGTTCATATTATTGTTGTAACTTTCTTTTATAAAACTAGATTCAATGATATTCCTTTCCAATGCATTATTAGAACACACCAGCTTTTTTTGCCCCTTCCCAGTTAATAGCATGATTGTTCTCACTAACATGTACAAATATACCACTATTTCCCTGTGCATATCTCACACATTGTTTATGTTGGTTTATTCTTTTTTCCAGTGCTTTCCCCGTTTGACCAATGTAAAAGTTGTCACAAGACTTATACGGGATTTTATATACACATCCTTTAGCATTGTCGGGGGAGTTCTTAATAAGTACCTGTTTCATTGTTTTATTGTTTTTAAAAACTACATTAACACCAAAATTCTTCAGGAGATGTGGGATATCTTTCATATTACTATTATAAGGTAGTACAAGCAAACTTTTTTTGTTGTAAGGTTATTTTTTATTTTGATACATGGTCTTTTTTGCCGCTTTTAATGCATTGTTTAGTACATTATCCGGATATTTCAGTTTCTTGCCTGTATTCCGAATCTTATCTATCTCCTCATCTATATATTCTGGGCTACATACCCGTAGTGCTCTTAAAAACATGGAAGCAAACACTGATCTTTTAACCTTATTGTTTTGTCCAGAATAGAAATATACATAGGAAGAAATATTAGTAGGTTTTCTGTAAACACTATACTTAAACCCACTACTATTTCTCCGTATGAGGACATCCAAAAAAGGTAGGCATTCATCTTTTTCTATTTCCATAGTTAATTTAATTGATGGTACTAATTGATTTAACCTGGTAAAAAAGTTATTTACATCTTCATTCCCTGGCCATACACAAATTATGTCGTCAACATATCTAAACCAAGGTACATTGCGTGGAATTATATTATTTAAAATTTTCTTTTCAAAAAATTCCATATATAAATTACTTAGCACTGGGGACAGAGGGTTTCCCATTGCCATACCAAAATTTTGCGAGAAGAATTTTCCATTGAATTCAAATTTACAGTCTCTAACACATAATTTTATTAGTTTAATAAAGGTGCTTTTAGAAAATGGAATATCCAGTTGTGTGTTTTCTAATAATTCCGATAGAAACTCCAATAAATCATCAATAGGCACTTTTGTGAATAGAGATACTACATCAAAGCTCACAAGTCTCGATTAACTATTAACTTTTACACTATTTAGTTTATCTATCAGGTCCACATTATTCTTAATATTGGCATTAGAGATGTTACCTACCAATGGCTTGAAAATAAAGCCGAAACTGGTCAGGACCTACACCCTGTCTCTTATTTTTCACCTGTGGATATGTGTGATATATATATATATATATATATATATATATATATATATATATATATATATATATTATATATATATATAATATATATTCTAGATGAAACAAAAATAGGAGTTAGTTGATACCACTGTCTCTTCTTGTTCTCTTACTGATAGTTTTTCACCTGAGAAAAAAAATTTCTGCCTTATGAATCTGGATGAGGGGTGTATTAAACACAACCATCTCTGTTAGACAATGTCCAGAGATTCACATCAGACCTCTCAACCTACTCTAATTTTAACCATATTAAGGCCTCCCTTAATATGGTTAAAATTAGGTTTAATTTAAACCATTCACCATGCGTTACCAGGTCAATCCTGCCGCGCAGTGACACGGAATTTTAATCAGGCATTAAAAGTTGATCGCGCTTCCATAGTTTTTATGGGCACCTACCATCTTTTCCGCAACAGGCATATATATATATATATATATATATATATATATATATATTATATATATATATATATATATATATACATATATATGTATAGTAATAATATATATATATATATATATATACATATATATACACCATACATATAAAAAACACATATGCATATACAAGGTGACACCAAAAGGCAGCATAGTAGCTTTAGACCATTATTCTGTATGCCTCTTTCGGAAAAGATGGTAGGTGCCCATAAAACTAAGGAACGGCGATCAACTTGTAATACCTGATTAAAATTCCGTGTGACTGCACGGCAGGATTGACCTGGTAACGCATGGTGAATGGTTTAAATTAAACCTGTTTTATGATAGCCTCGAGGGAGGCCTTAATATGGTTAAAACTGGAATAGGTTGAGAGGTCTGATGTGAACCTCTGAACTTTTTGTAACAGAGATGGTTGTCTAATACACCCCACATCGAGATTCATGAGGCAGAAATTTTATTCTTAGGTGAATAACAAATCAGTGAGAGAAGAAGAACAGACAGTGGTATCAGCTAACTCCTATGTTTTTTTTTCATTCAGAATATGCAAGGACCTTCAAGATAAAACACACACACACACACACACACACACACACACTCACACACCATTGAAAACCAAGAAAAGGAGTCCAGTGCATAAACGCTCCCTGATATATTTCGAAGCAAACCGTAGCTTACAAAAATCCCATTTTCAGTGATGGTTAGAAAAAACATTTCAGGAAAGTTAAGCGTAATTTGTGTAGTCACGTGGGTGTTAATATTCATACATATAAACCATCTTTTGAATAGGTATGTTTATATTTCCCAGTCATTCTTATCATAAATGCATATATTACCAAGGGAGAGGTGGAAAGGAGGAAAATACTTTTTTTCTACACTCCTAAAGTAAGAATTGAAAGCCATTTGTGGGGACGAAAATCCCTTCTAAAGTCGGCTTCTTGAATCCTATTATAGGTTTAGTGCTCTTCAGCTCCTAATGGGGAGGTGGATCTCCAGCCTTCGTCCTATTTGTCGAGTTTTGTTGTTTTTTCATCGCCCTTTTTCAACTTTCTTTCGGGCAATTTCTCTCTTGAAGTTAAATTGCCCCAATTGTATGAACGCGTTGATATTGTAATACAAAACATCCGCTGACCTTAATACAATGTATCGGCTAAATCGTTAATATTACACTACTATACCTTTAGACTCATTAGTGACAGAAACTTTTACATATGAGCTTCTTGTGTTTCACTGAAGTTTTTCAAGTTATTTTAGTGTGTTCTTGCGATAATCGAGCATGACGATTAAAAGCATTGGCAGTCAAATTTTACATAGAAAAAGGTTTTCTTTTATAATTATGATAAGTTTCGAAAACATATTCAATATTCCCAGGGTCTTGTTTTATTCGTCGCATTAAAGCTGTTTCAACTTATCACCGATGATACAGTTTAGCCTTCCTTGACACCTAGAGACGAAATGTCAAATGATGAAGTTTATTACATTATATATATGGTCTTCCTTTGCCGATTTATATGGAGTCAGTGTATGTTGGCCCAAATTTTTAGTCATTTACCTACCAGTTAGAAACACTATTTCCCACTTATAATAAAGTCATTGTTATTTCCACCATGATTACATAAATTGATTATTTCCATTTCCGTAATGATAATAGCAATGGAACGCAATATGGAATTGAGGTCAAAAGCCAAGATCTGGGACCCATGAGGTCATTCGGCGTTGAATTAGGAGTAGAAAGGTTTGAAAGTTGTGATAGAAGGAAAACCCTGCAGTTGCACTAAGAAACAAATATTGAGAGAGATTGGATAGCAAGATGGAATAAACAGAATATGAATGGAGGTACATTAAAAGTAATGAAAGGGGTTGCAACTAGGAACCTAAGGAACGCTGCAGTGAACATTAACGGGGAAATGATTATAGAACATTAAGCATTGCTGACCTCTCGTCAAACTTTAATATTAAAAATGTCTGTCATTTTCGAGTAAAGATTATGAAATATCCTGGAAGTTAATGAGGCATTATAAGCAGGTATGTACTCCAGATTTGTCTGTTATGAGACATAGTATAGCGCTCATAATTGTGTAATGAAATATAACAAGTACTAATAAATGTTAATATTAACAGGTGTAATGGTCGTAAAAGCCTTTGTGACATTATTATGCAACGTGATATAGTTCTTGAAATATGGGAATTTTTTTTTATTTGATATCGTATACTCTTATTAACTGATCTTTCGAAACAGAAGTTATATTATTCTAGAAATTGTTTATTAAACTGTACTTGTAACTGAAAATGAAGGTGGTGTTAGAAACAAGTCAGAAATCTTAGGTGGAAATGAGTTTAATTTATGAGTTACATAATATTCTGGATGCTACGCACGCGTGTATCGAGAAGAGAAAGCGAAGATATATAAACGGCTACACAACCTCTACTTCTCTCCTTTATTGGATTACCATTGTGCTTGCAAACATGCATTACCGGGGCCGTGAAGAATGTTAGCGAGGCCCTGGGGAAAGTTCTACCGTGAATACAAATGCCCAAATCCCTAGTAGCGAAGAATTCCGCTTTACTGATGCCATTGGAAAAGGAAATAAATAAAGTGTGAAGATATACTGGCGGGTAACGGCTTTTGTTGTCCGAGAAGAAAGTAATATTATGGGTTGCGATGGAGAAAAAGAGGGTCGTAAATGGCATATTGATTTAGGAGAGAGAGAGAGAGAGAGAGAGAGAGAGAGAGAGAGAGAGAGAGAGAGAGCGACAGAGACTAAAACTGGAAGAGAACGCTGCCTATTAAGCGGGAACTTGCAGTGAGTTTTTTTGCTGGTAAAATACTGAATTATCTGGGGATGACTTGAGTTACGAAGTGAACCAGAACTTTGTTTTGTAAGCGGGCTTCCTGTGAAGGTCCTTGCGCAAGTGGAGGATTATTTACTTCGGAAAGTGGGATGAGTTGAAAATTTTAAATGGTTTTGATTTAGAAATGTTCATCATTATTACTTCAATAACAAATTAATAGGATTAATAAGATTAAGTTGAAATTCTCGGGAATAAGTGGACTTTTTGTTAAATTCCAAGGATTCCGCCCCCAAATAATGATTCCCTGACGAGCTAATGGAGGTTCTCAAATCTATGGAATTCATTCCCTTGTTCGAATCTCATTGTTTGTCAAAACTCGTGCGACTAGATTAGCTTCGGTATTTCTACTTTTCGTCAAAATTTACAACTCTGGCAAAGGAAAAAAGATCTTAGCTGTGAGTTGGGTTCATATTTATAGCTTAAAAGGCGACCTGTGTTGAGATCTTCAGTCGGTGCAACATGACTATCACGTTGGTGTCTCATAGGCGGAATTGAATAAGCGTGAGAACTGGAATCCCAGGTGTGAGAACTGGAACTCCAGGTGTGAGAACTGGAACTCCAGGTGTGCGAACTGGAACCCCAGGTGTGAGAACTGGAACCCCAGGTGTGAGAACTGGAACTCCAGGTGTGAGAACTGGAACCCCAGGTGTGAGAACTGGAACCCCAGGTGTGAGAACTGGAACTCCAGGTGTGTACAGGTTCTGGGTAAAGGACACTTCACATACACACTATCAGTCTCCCTGAAAGTGTCATGCAATTTGAACTTGAAAGTTCAACCGAAGATGCAGTGCATTTCTACTCTAATGCTATTTTCCTGGCACAATACACACGTTCTGTCTTTATGTCAAATTCGCCTGTCTGAGACCTGCAACTAGGCGCCTTGTACTCCAACCTTTCACTTGAATTGTATCTTCTCTTTTCCTTTTCTTAATATCATTAGCAAGCGATAATTCTGCCTGCATCTCTTGTATATAGGAAGTGGAAGTGCTCTGTTTGCTAGCAACTGGTCCAATCCATCCTTCAATTCACTGCCGATTGACAGGAGCCGCACGACCTTATCCAATCCATCGTGCCATGATCAGAGTCAATTGGGTGGTTGCAGAAAATACATTTCTCAGGCATCTTGTCTTGTCTTCCAGTAGTCAGATCCTGCCAAAGAGAAGAAAGCTTGATTGACAACAATTCAGAATATAACAGTCATAAACTGTGGGACAAACAAGTGCAGTGTGTAAAATAGAGTTACCTGAGCTGCATAAAAACGTAAGAGCAAAGATTTCTGAATTTGAGAAAGTTCTAATTTTTCTTTGAAGTATTAAATATGGCCGAACCTTTTACACATCTAAGAAATAACACGTGAAATTGATCTGCACCAGGTGAAAGCCTTATAAAAAGAAATATAACACTTTTGTTTATAGTCATTAGTTCAGAAAGTGTTATTTTCTATTGACGGTGGCCATCTTGGCCACCATCTTTGATTACTCAGCGAGCTCACTGTTATCTCAAGTAAACTTTACTCCATTGAATCAAGTATGGTTTCAGGTGACTTAAGTAAAAAAAAAGTAAGCTTTCTCCATTTTTCCATGTTCTTGGGCCCTAAAGGCATAATGCTCCTGTATTATGAAGAGAATGAAATAAATAATTCTCAATTCAAGGTACAGGCTCTTACCATCATTAAAGTTACTAGAGTATGCCGTGTAACTCTTAAGATTCTAAAGAATTTTATATGATTTTTATAGCTTATTTTTCTTACCGAGTCTGATTTATAGAATTTGTATAATATATGGATTTTGTGTATGTGAAGGATGTTAGAAATGTCGTCTATAGAATACGGATGCATTTTTAAAAGAATAGAGCAGGTAGGATTCATCCGCTTAGTCAGGGCTTTGTGTATCTAGAAGAAATTATGAAAAGCATTCTATGAAAAAATAGGCAACTGGCAGTATTATGAGAGAGAGAGAGAGAGAGAGAGATAGAGAGAGAGAGAGAGAGAGAGAGCGAGAGAGAGAGAGAGAGAGAGAGAGAGAGAGAGAGAGAGAGAGAGAGAGAGAGAGAGAGTCCTTTACAAAGTCCATTTCAAAATTCTGTGTTGACCAAAAACATACGATAAAATCAAGAAATCTCACTCCAGAGCCGAAATATAACGTAAAGCATTTATTGCAAAGAATGTTCCGTCTCCTTACATTGAAGATGAAGAATTTCCATACCGAACTTGTGGATTTTGCGAGGCAAATTGCCGTTTACTTCAGTGGAGTATTTAGTGATCTTAAAGTGTATTTACGATGATTAAAAAACAAAGTTCCTCTAAAGGCGCAATTTTGAATATTGTTCCCAATAGTGGATATGAAAAAGCTTATTCGAAATAATAAGCAATATTTTAATACCTGTCTGTAATGAGTGAAGAAATTAGCATGCATTACTGCTATTCAGCATGTGAGGCGTTTAACTTTGTAGAACGGCGTCACAGCAACAATGGTTATCACCGCCAGAATTTATATGTATTATATTTTATTTCTAATTCCATAGCTGCCTCAGTATATCCCAGTGACTCATAGATC
>NC_087217.1:1852620-1855120 GCF_015104395.2 Macrobrachium nipponense | reverse complement strand
GTATATTGCATTCTCTTGTTACCAGTTGCTGTTGAAAAATGAAGCGCTAATGAAGCGTCCTGGACAGAGGTTTGTGAAAACAAGCAATGTCTGCAGTGTTCGATTAGTGAAAAGAATTCGTAATCCATGTAGGAGTGCCTTGGATCGAGTTGTGTTCCGGTTGTTAAGGCTGTAAGGTTACCTTAGCGCTAAAAGCTCCTTGCAGCACCATAGATTGCAGAAAATGTTAGAAATACCCATTGCACAAGAATAAAAGAAATTTGGTTACACAAAGTCACAAACATGTAGAAAACAATTCAACAACCGTAATTGGAGAACGAATCGTTGGTTGTATTTATCCTGTATCTGACGTGTAAGCTATAAGTTAACCTGTATATTTATTAATGACATGTTTTACTACAACTTGATCGCGACTTGGGCTACCCAGGGTTATTAGTCAAGCTGATTTTCGATTAGACTGAGGGGCTGGTCCTTAGAACTTAACTATGACGGTGAATGGATTTAGACTTCATTTCTGTTATTCAGCAGGTGATCTTGGTGTTGTTCGTAATAAGCCGTGGTACTTGGTTTATTTTTCATTGTTATAGCTTTACACTGATAGATGCTGCTGGTATACGATGGTTATTGGCGTATACCAGACAATTTTGTACAAAAACTAAAGGAAAGTCAAAACTAACGCAAGATAATGGATTTGATGACGGACAAAATTTACACAATTTTCGTTTTACACTCCCTGATAATTTTAACTGATTGCGTAAGACCAGTCCGGTTTTACTACAGTTTGATGACACTTGGTACGTAAGGGAACAACAATTTTGTGAAACACGAACATTTGACAGGGCGACAGATTTAAAATTATACATATATATATATATATATATATATATATATATATATATATATATATATATATATATATATATATATATATATATATATATATATATATATATATATATATATATTATATATATAAAAAGCGTGTGTGCGCGCACGTGTGCGCGTATAATTTGCTGGCCTCACTCAAATTGAATTTATATATATATATATATATATATATATATATATATATATATATATATATATATATATATGTATGTATATATATTTATATCGTCATATTTTTAGGCGATTTTGAAATTATTTTTGAAACAGATTTGTGTGGGGTTGAGAAAATTAAATGAGGAAACAGTTCCAGACAGATTTGCTGTTCCTTGTCAATTTGCTGGTCTGCATATAGCTTATGAATAATTTGCAACTGATGTAGAATGTATATTGTGAATGATAATAACAGTAAATGACGGCCGTTTACCTTTCAAGTTCTGTGAAATAATTTCAGCGTTAATGACACGTAAGGATGAAGTTTATTTGCTGATACAAAGAGACACGATATTACGGACGAGAAAAGGTCATTCCACGTGCAGCCAACTTTGACCTTTGGAACTCAATTGCGAGAACAGAGCGGAGATAAAGAGCAAATACAACTCGAGTAAATAAATGCGCTGGAAACGCAAAAGTCTGAAGTAAACATTGGGATTTTCGTTTCATTACCTTGCAATCTCGGCTGACCCGTAATTATATGATAATTAAGCGAAGGCAAGAGAAGATCATTGCGGCGACTTAGTGCAAGATTTTATCGGGGATGGGGTCGTGTTCGCAACAGGGAAATCCTGGGAGGTCGTATACCAGATAAGAAAGTTAAACGACGGCAGAAATGACTCTTAAATATCTTCTGCAGTAACGACCGTAAATGAATATTCCAGTTCTGCAATTTGCAGTAAGTTTCCCAATTACAAAGTGCCGTGTTCATGGCCGTTCCTCAAAAATTTATTTTATTTTTTCAAATTGAAATGAACTGGAGTTGTAGGGCAATGCATAAAACGACATATACTTGTTTTCCTAGGGCTATTCCTTTATTGCAGCGTTGATGATAATGGGAATATCATGGTACACATTTATAAATCTAAGCTTCTTATTTGGTACCTTATACGAAAAACATTTCAAGCGTTTTCTGATTTGACTGGTTCTTTTCTAACTGTTGTGTACAGCTGTTTCAGGTCATCAGTTTTCATGTCGAAATTTAATTAAGAATATAAAAATGATTCCTAGATTATGTAGTTTCATGCAGAATTCGTTTTTCATTACTGAGTGCAGCTAACGATGAATCACAGTATTTTTTTTATAATAAATGAAATTAAATTTTTGTATTCCGCTGACTTATTTATATGCAAAAGGCACATGAAATTGATTCTGAACTTCTCGATTTCTTATTAGTCTTGGATACGTTATCCACAGAAAACCAGAAAGCCCAGAAAAGGAAATGAAATGAAGAAACTTCCAACGTGCCATTAATCGAACCGGGTTATGAAAAAACGGGTCACCACCACAAGTCCACACACCCTGGAAGTCGAGTCACTTTCATCTATCAATAATGATAAACACTTCAAAATAATGTGCATGGTAAGAGAACAGAAGAAAAGATGCTCATTATTTTTGTTTT
>NC_087217.1:1840120-1847620 GCF_015104395.2 Macrobrachium nipponense | reverse complement strand
AATAGTGAATGAAGTATCAAGAGAAAAAAGTTTGATACAATTATAGTTATTTGTCAGGAGAAAATAAATGTACTAGAAGAAACTAATGCAGAGGAAGTTAAGTGAAATATGATCTTTTGAATAAAGAATGGAGAGAGATGGCTTCCTTAGAGTGTAATACTGTCTCAAAAGACATGATTGTTTTGACAAGCTGTGTGGTGTGGAGGGTAACTGAGAGGAAGATTGAAAGATACACAAGATCTGAAGAGTTGATTTAAGGTTAACAGCGTTTGTAAAATTGTGGAGAACACTTAAAATTTTACTGGAAAAACGGAATCAGAATCTCACTTGTAGGTGTAAGGGAGTGTGTCGATCAAATTCTTTTGAATGTTTTGTCTTTCTAATTTGATATTATGGGAAACAAGCTGCATATGACGTGCGTAGCCCTTGAAAAGGATATTGAAAGAATAATAATAAAATATGTAAGCAATAATGATATTTGGTGTTCCAAATCTGAATGTGAATGTGAAGCTTTATTGAAATAATATGTAGTGGGAGGAGAAACTTATCTTGGATTATATTATTGAAGAAGTGCTAGGAAGGACACGAGATATAGGGACAAGTTTGTGTGATCAGGAAGAGAACTGTCAGTGGAACTTGGAGAAGGAGGTTTTTCGCAGATAATGTAATGTTGATTCGTGGTAAAGAAATGAGGATACCGAAAGAGTTGAAGTGTCGGCAAATTTAGCAGGAGTAAGATTATGAGATTGGATAAAATACCAGAAATTGAGCATATGCTGTCATTACGTATGGTTACACAGAAGGGATGGAGAATGATTTTTCACTGGGAAAAGCGTGCATTGCAGGATTTAGGAAGGAAGAAGGGGAATAGTTTGAATGGAAGTACTTTAATACCTTGTAGATACTAGAGGAGAATGCTGATTGGTTTTGTGATGGTTGATATAGTGGTCTGTTGTTTTCTGTGATAGGTATTTATAATGAATGCAGCAGATTAAAGGCAGTGACCGTTGGCTAATTTCCTCTGGAGCTTATTAGAGGTCACGATATATATATACATATTGTAACGATCTCCTATGAGTTAGTCTAGGAGTAGGAGAGGAGTCATTACACAAACACCCACAGTCACTTTATATCAAACCAGAATATTAAGGAACGTAAATTAAATATGAAAGAAATGCTAGATATATATATAATTACACAAATAACACAAGTTACTAATAAATAACAGCAGTACAAATCATACAAATGAAATAAGAAAAACTTACGAACACTTAATAATTGTAAATAATCACTTCACAAACACTCTTCAAGTATGTAAAACAAACTAAATGTAGTTACCACCACAGTTCAGCTGGAGAGAGGTTAAAGGTCCCGTAGTCTGAAAGCCAATGACATATGCTCGTATAAAGCCAAGGAGGTTAACAGAAAACGAGACTAAGCAAGGAGTCTCGAGACTGAAGGGACAGGTGGTAGCATACTTAATGATTATAGAGTACAGAAACAATTATTCCCCGGACATATGATTAATACAAATCATATTCTACAAAATATAAACATAATCGTAACAATATATATATATATATATATATATATATATATATATACTATATATATATATATATATATATTTGTGTGTGTATGTATGTATATATAACATATATTCATGCTATTACTAGTTTTTTTCCTTTTTTTTTACCTAATTGCAACCTATTCTGTACAAAATGATTATGGTTACCGTAAGTTTCAGTACTTAGCAGAACATGTTAGTACCACTAACAGTTAATTTCCTTACTTATCATTCCATCCGTACTACAACCTAGAAGTAGTAGTGCAAGTAGAAAAACAGGAACCAGAGTTATCCGTCGATTGAAAAATAATGAACAAAATATCAGGGATATGCCATGAATTAAGCTACGCCGAAAAATTAATTACTCCGGTAAATTAATTAGTCATTCATAATCCCAATAGGAAAGAGAACATCAAAGGCCGTTTTAATTGAAATAACATTCAGTCCACCCAACCGGGAAATAAAATGGGATAAATAAAAAGCAAAATAGAAAATAAAACCGAAAGAAAGTAGACAAAAATGAGCCTGATGGGGGGAGGGACTGAGAGTCGGATGAAAGGGATTAACATCTTAATCCAGTTAACCTAATTTGAAAGGCAGAGGAGAAATCAGAAATTACGATAATGTTACTGAGTGGACGAGGGGCTTAATGTAATTCCCTGACGGTCTTCTCTTATGGAGAAGAGAAAAGATAACGAAATTTTACAGTTTTTTTTTTCTTTCTTTTTTTTTAAACTATAAAAAGGGATATCAGAGAAACTGAGGCTTTGAATGTAGGAGGCATGGAGTATCTTTCCCGGAAAAATATTGAGAAATCACTAGGCAGTAAGATGTTGCTATTTTAAGTATTCCTAGAAATGCTGACGAAAGTATTTTTGCATATGGTCGTTGGGCAGGACATAATTTTATTTGGTAGCCAAAGTCTGATTCATAAAAGTAAAAGGGTGTATTTGGAGAAAAATAGACTTAACTAACTCTAACGTCCCATCTTACCTTGATACCAAGCCAGTTAACGGCGAGGTGTATTCACAAATCTTGCGTCATACTTGTTATTGTTACAGTCGCCTCATTTAAAAAAAAAAAGCATTATGTCAATTGCGGGCTTCGTGCCAAAAGCTGCTTGTTTAAGCTTTTTTCCAGCTTTAAACTTTCCTTGTGCTTCATCTTCTAATACTTTATATTAGAGAAAGCAACCACACTGTTTATCAGAGACATTCATTTTTCACACAAGCGAATTAGCACAAGTGCTGTTTAAGTTTTTAGTGAAAATTTATTCTTAATTAAGACAACTCAATATATCTTGTAGTCGCATGATATATACACTTCAGTTCTTATACTAACAAAATGTAATCGCCCTCATCTCAGATGGCTTTAGTTAACCAGACGTTTGACTTCTTACGTTACAATGGCAATCTTGTTCTCTCTCAAATCATTTTTAAAGTGATCGAAAATACCACAGTTACGAGTAATACCACCTTTTTGCATTACCCTGGTTAATATCTGTAGTATTAGCACATGACCTCAGCTGGTTTAATTTTAAATATGCATTGTTTGGAAGTTTTTAATGAATGTTCGAATTACTTTGTGAAACTTCGTCCATTGGTTTAGGTGTTCACTATGGTACGCTCGTTATTTGAGGGGGGCGGGGGGCGGGCAACACTTGATCAACAAAATATGGGTTTAGTAACATCAGTGCACCTCACGCGGTGCATTGTAGGCATTACTCAAGGCACTTTGCATCGTCCCTTCGGCCTCTAGCTGCAACCCCTTTCATTTCTTTAACTGTACCCCCATTCATATTATTTTTCTTCTAAGTGACTTTCCACCCTCTGAGGTCTCCATCCTGTTACACATTTAAAAACTTCTTTACTATGATTCGATTCCCCTCCTTGCCAACGTGGAATTAGAGGAGTTTATTTCTGGTGATTAGAAATTAATTTCTCCATATAATGTGGTTCGGATCCCGCAATAAGCAGTAGGTCCCGTTGCTGTGTAACCAATTGGTTCCTAGCCACGTAGAAATATCTAATCCTTTGAACCAGCCCTAGGAGAGCTGTTGATCAGCTCAGTGGTCTGGGTAAACTAAGATATACTTAACTCTATGAATTTCCCTTTTAGCGCTGAATGACTTCACAGGCCCCAGTGCTCAGCCTTTGTCATAAATTTTATATTCAAATTCTTTTGACATTTGAATAAAGATATTTTACAAAGCTATTAAAATATGGGAAGGAGAATAACTTTATTAGACGAGTTTTGATGTTATTCTCAGCTACTACTAAGTATTGAAAAATAATTAGTTTCCGCATGGAAACTGAATTTTTATCTCATTAATGTTGCTAAGCACTAAAACATCCGAAACGTTGGATGATCATATTTTTTAACGAGTCCATTCCGTTATTAATCTAAAGCTTTGGGCGATTATGATTATACGAATAGAAATATTGAAACTATATTTAGAGCAAAGCTCCCCATCTGCATAAAAGCTTGGATAATCAGCGTTCCTAAAATTATGAATGTTGAGCGTCTATCACTTTTAGAACAAACTAAGCACTTTTTGAAATATTGCTATGCTATTTTTTAGTATTATTACATAATAAATGATCGTTAGTCTACATTCTGTGCGGTGTACTCTTTAATTTAGCATTTTTGATCAACTATATATATATATATATATATATATATATATATATATATATATATATATATATATATACATATACATATATATATACACATATATATATACATATATATACATATATACATATATATATATATGTATATATATATGTATAAAGTTTTTTTTTTATCATACGCTTTTCCTTCCTTTGTGGTTGAAAGCACCATGCACATATCTGGAGCCAAATACCAACAGTATGTGTGTATGTATGTACGTTTAAATACTATGTATGATTAAGTACGTATATGTGTGTGTTTATCATGGTGTAAGTCTGCGTGGCTCATTAGCTGTGTGTATTATTCCTCATAATTCACAACACTTGACATTAAATTTTGATGACAAGACATTTTAGATGCTCTAGTTTCTTCTTTAAACAGGGGGAGGGAGTTTACTATATCTCTTACTTTAATATTTAGCCCCTTTTAAAAATGGCCTTTAAATCAAGTCAAACTTTGACGTGGACAATTTCGCAATTAATACAGTCACGTCTACTTTATACATTAAAGTTTATTAGACACTATTTAGGTCGACTCTCAGCTGCGTTAAATGATGACTCTCTTGTTATCTCTCTCTATTCAGTAGGTGCGTTCTGCTAAATCCATTTCTTTCATAAAAATGTAATATACCTTCCGTTCGCTTTCTCTTTTTCCCTTTATCCACTATCTCTTTTCGTGCTTTTCTGCAGTGATTTACGATTCTCGTTAACCTGAATTGTTATCTCTTGGGGAAGGAAGGTGAAAAGCTGATTGTAGGTATGTTGAATAATGTCTATTAAAGACTCTTTCTATTTATATAGAAAAAGATAGGAATTTACTAATGTTGTTGTTGTAACCACTGATACGACAGGAAAAAATATTAAATGGACGCTGTTTTGTGGTGCTATACTGCGTTCAGTAATTGAGTACAGCCTTTGTTATGTAGGTAACTTTCCAATACGTCAAAAAAAGATTATTCATTCGTTCAAAGATTTACAGGCATTCTGCCCAAGAGACCTGAAAAGAGGTTCAAGAAGCAGAAGCCTAATAGTAAGGGTAATAACTTTGAAGGATGCGGTTGACGAAGACGAGAAAGAGGATAGACTCGAAACTTCAATGAACCCCCTTGACGTGCTTGTAATCATAGGTAATCGTT
Organism: Macrobrachium nipponense; assembly: GCF_015104395.2. Classification (NCBI taxonomy): domain Eukaryota; kingdom Metazoa; phylum Arthropoda; class Malacostraca; order Decapoda; family Palaemonidae; genus Macrobrachium; species Macrobrachium nipponense. The sequence continues at coordinate 1,842,242 of NC_087217.1, read as the reverse complement.
TTTAGCACAATATCATACTGTCAACTAGTGCAGCGTCGTGACAACTTCAAATATACGTATGTGCATGTGTGTGTATATATATATGTAATATATATGTATATATATATATATATATATATATATATATATATATATAATATGTGATGTGTGTGTGTGTGTGTGGTATGTATGTATGTATGTATGTATGTATGTATGTATATACATACATATATATATATATATATATATATATATATATATATATATATATATATATATATGTATATATATATAATCTCATGTGTTTGAATGTATGTGGGTGATAGAGCTGGAAGGTTACGCAGCTGAGGAAAAAATATTAAGTTGCTATGTGAGTGGCGTACGTACATGACTATGATACCGATTCAGTATGTCAAGAATTTGCCCTTAATCGTTTTTTATCCCAACAATCGAATTGTTATTACGGAACGCTTCTATATCTGATATTTTCCTTAATGATTTTGCTGTTGATAAGTCATCACTTCTTAGCGTTTTTACAGATGTTTCCACAGCGACCAAAAGAGATAGAAGGTCAGAAAGTTTACTTTTGTAAATCTTTACTTGGAGATCATGGCGGGGCATCTATTTCTAGAATCTTCACTTGCTCTCAGCTGTTACAGTCAGTCCCTTCTTAGTTTTTATGGTCCTTATATATATATATATATATATATATATATATATATTATATATGTATATATATATATATATATATATATATATATATATGTATATATATATATATATATATATATATATATATATATATATATATATATATATATATATATATATATATATATGTAAGTATGTATGTATCAATAATATAAAGTTTATGGTAGCTTGATTCTTAATTCTATCAGAATGACGGCAAATGTTTTGAAAGAATGACGATTTAATCATTTAGAACCAAATACTTCCAAAACTGACGGTTTTATTATCAGTGGAGGAATACAGAAAGTTTTTGTTGTTAAGAGAGTAACCTGGCTATACGACAGCAACGGCTTATGCTCCTATATAGACTCTAAAGTGAGAAATAAAGGCGATTACAGCTTATATTTACCTGTCAGTAACAAATAAAGTTTAAGAGCAGAGACTTGTTGTCTAACTGAAGTGAATAAGGAAGGATAAGCAAAAGTTCGGAAGTCGAGATAACAGAAGATAAAATCTAAGGTACTGCATCCTAGGCTTTCGTTTGCAAACTCTAAGGAGAATACTTCTCAGACTTGAGTACCTAGTTGCCCACGAAGAATTAGCGATATTTTGGTAGTCATGGTAGTTAGCGGTAGTAGAAGACCAGAAACGAATACAATTAATTGGTAATTGAACGAAAAGAACAAGTGTTATTCAAAATTAAGAGCAGTTGTTTCAGGATGGGGCATCTTTGAAAAGTTCAGGCTTAAAGCGCTCCAGCACCAATTATCTCTTAACCTATTTCCCCCTGATTTTGCTTTCGACAAGACATATCATGCCTCTTACTGTAACAGTTATGCTTTTGTAACTTCTAATGATGGCGCTCTCCCGACCGACGTTTGCCGGATTGCTGGATGAGAAGGGTGGAAGGTTTAATTAAGGTAGGAGATGTAAGCGTTTTGGGTGCAAGAGCGGTTGCTCATGGTTTCGGGGCGTAGTACAAGTTCCACCTCGTTGTTTGTCAAGGCCTGGGCGGTTGAGATTTCTTTGGTTTAGACTTAGTTGTATCAGCTATTAGTGACGTTCTTAGTACCGATCATTCCTCTTACTCACCTCCTGTACACACAAAGGCAATCCTTCGAGGTGCTTCATGTGCAGCATTTTACTGTGATGGTATTACTTTTGGTTTGTATCAATGTAGTTGAATTGGGGTCCAGTCCTTTGATGGGAAAGAGACCCATAAATTCAGAAAACCCTTGATACATTTTGTTTTGTTACCCGGAAGGTGGCTATGGCCTTTTTCGTGGGTTGAACGGGGGTGAAGTCCTCATAGGAGAAAGAGACCCTTATACTTATAAAAACTTCTCTTGATAATTTGATTTTATTTGTTTATTTTTATTTTTTTTCTTGATGGTGGCCACGACCTTTTCCGTGAATGTCGAATTTTCAAAGAATCGGGTTCAAGAGGAGGGAT
>NC_087217.1:1805120-1835120 GCF_015104395.2 Macrobrachium nipponense | reverse complement strand
CTGTAAAAGACTTTATACATATATATATATATATGTATATATATATATATATATATATATATATATATATATTATATATATATATATATATATATTGTGTGTGTAAATTAGAAGTTTCTCATTATATGATCTTGAGTAATTCCCGTTTTAGCCTTTATGCTAGAAATATGCCACAAGGCTCGGATGCCAAATAATGTTTTAATAATTATCTAAAGTACTCTTATCTGTACAATAAAGGAAATATCGAGATACTAAGAGCGCTTCGTTAGGCATTTCATATTACAGAAGCCAAACAATTGAAATGTGGCTCAGCATCGTTATCTGTAGACGTTTAAATGAATATGAAGTCAATTTGTGATTCGCACAACACAGTATAATTGAAAAGGAAATTGGAACCTTGATTCAAATTACTCAGGACCCGGTGAATTGGAAGACAATTAACTGTTAGCAATATGGCACTCAAACTATTCAATAAAAAGAAATAAACTTCCACATTACCACGTCCTCTCCCTTCCTTCTATAATGAATGAATATATATATATATATATTATATATAATATATATATATATATATATATATATACATATATATATATATATATTATATATATATATATATTATACACACAAAAATACATGTACATATATTTACACACATAAGAACTCGCACGCGCGTGTGCGCACACACACACACACACACACACACACACACACACATATATATATATATATATATATATATATATATATATTATCTATATATATATATTTATAGATATATGTATCACTTACACAACACAATCCATTATCGAGTTATTTGTCACACTGTTTATTTATTATTGTTGTCAAACGCTGTGGATAAATTGTTCATTTTTTAACTGCAGTGTTGTGTGTGTGTGTGTGTGTGTGTGTTTGTGCGGGTGGGAGGGGGACTCTGCTATCCTTCTTTTAACATGTTAACATTTTGCTTATTGTAGGAAAGTATATGGATTAAAAATTACAGGTTATACTTTATTTCATCCATGTTCATGAGATCCTGTTCATTCTCATACATTAGAGTAATCATTCAAACATATTACTCCAGGTTGCTAGAACAATGCTATTCACTTCTGTCGCATGACTTGGGAGCTTTCGTCCTGAAAATTTCGCCGATAATGTGACATTTTTGGTATCATAAGAAGTAGGAGTCAGCGAGCTGTCAAAATTCTTCATTGCTTTGGGTTCGTCTCTATAAATTGAGGTCATTTGAAACAATCTATTTCAGGTTTCACCACGACAGGTATCACAAATGTTTCTAGCCGTTGTTCGAATCAGACACAAGTTACATTCCAATAAAAGTTCCTCTTTCTCAGCACTCGATCAGATATGCTTTCTGCTAAAAAATTGTTGATTACAACGACGTTAAGAAACATTTATGGTGCAGTGTCTATCTTTTGTCTTTTATAATATGAAAAGTAATCCATTCCTGTACTATTTAGATAGCCATTCGCATATATATATATTATTATATATATATATATATATATATATATATATATATATATATATATATATATATATATATTTGCAACCATTCTGGTTGTTTCTTGCTTTCCCCGTTTTTGAACAGTGAGGACCTGAACTTCTCATTTTCCAAATCGGAGTATTTTCTTTTAAGATTATACTATCCCATCCAATCTTTTTAGCTATACACTTCTTCCTTCGACGCTCCGCAATTCTCTTATCCATGCATACCATTTTTTTTTTCCAGTACCTATTGGGCAGGGCATTGCTTCTACAGGTTGTTATTTCTGTGTCTACTCTCTACTCTGGAAAGCGATCACCACTCATTTATAATATGTTCAAGGCTCAAATTATTATGGAAAGTAGTCCTTTGGCCATGACTAATTTCATAGTGCTACATTTGCCCTTAGAAAACCAGTCGTCCAATTTCAGTACCGTGCGTTTTTAGTGTCGAATGCCACAACAGTCTTCCAACATTTCAAGTTCTTTTGTTGATCTTCTTCATATCACTGAATCCATGGGAATTCATTACGTTTACACAAACACTCTTCCTCTCATTTAAGCCTCGAATTTCTGCTTGATGCCGTTTTTATCTCTTATTGGTCGACATGATCAGTTTCACCTCTCTGTGAAAACCAGTGAAACATAACAGGCTGGATTTATTGGTGCATAATTATATCTTCATTGAAACATCAAGTCACTTAATTCGGTATATATTTTATTCATATGGATTTATATGGTTTCATTTTCCACTAGGCAGTGGTAATTTTGATGGCTTGAGAGAGAGAGAGAGAGAGAGAGAGAGAGAGCGAGAGAGAGAAGAGGAGAGAAGAGACAGGAGAGAGAGAGAGAGATAGAGAGTAGAGAGAGAGAGGGAGAGGGAGAGATCGGTACTGATACCAAACAAATATGAATATTTTCAATTACAGCGAAACTGGTGTAGTTCAAAGAATCTTTGATATGGATTATTTACATGCTTGGTTATGTATTGGAATGAGATGAAGTCATGATCCTATTAGATCTTTTAAATGATGGCATAAAGCGTCACTGATTCTGTACAATTCTCCGACACGGTGGTTATTTCTTTTATTATGATGTTAGTTCTTCACAATTTTCCTAAAGATATAGACAAGGATAAACGAACCGTGCAACTGGCAGAGGATGAAAATTAAGTAGCGGTGAAAAGAGAAAAAAAGTGTTCATTATTATCTGCCTATTATCTGCCGCAACTAAAATACAAGTAATGACTAAAAGGATTTCCTGTCACAAAAATCTGCTATTTATTGTGCAGGGATAAAATACATTTAGAATTATATTATCATCATGAATTGTGGGAATTATCCCAAACTAAAATTAATGACTGGGCGCATAGCTTCGCTTTCATACTGGAATTTATTTATTTCACTCTCGCATTTGATCTTATTTCATATTCTCGACGTTTACCCACATATTTTACGTGAATACATGGCTAGAGCTTTTAAATGTGTGCGTGAAAGGAAACAGGATTCACACTTCTCTGAAAAAAAAAAAAAACACCTTTTAATTGTGGTTGTCTTAGTGAAAGACTTTACCGGGTTCACTGTGTCATTCGTCCAATTGTTGTTGATTAACAAATTGAAACACATGCGATGGAAAAGTCCATAGTTACTAAACTTAAAAATATACGTAACAGTGGTAGTCATCCTCAGCCTTAAATTAGATATGACCTTTGTTTTTAACAGTTTTTGTAGGGAATTACCACCAATTTATCGCAGTCGTTTTCTTGTCTTCTGTCCATACTTGCATCTTGAGCTCTAAAGCAAAGTATTTAATCAGCCATATATTTTTATTCTTATCTGCCTTGCCCATTCAACAACTATGCATTAACTTCAAAATTGACATTGGAGGAATGTTTACAAGTTTACAAATATCCAAGTGGTTTCAACTACTGACTTAGGCGTGTTGCACGAGATACTAACTATCTGAACTATTACTGCTGCTGCATCCTTTTTGGCCGTTAAAGGAACAGTGTACTAAGAGATGGCTGTTGGAGCTGCCCGGTTTTCGGTGTATACGAGGGAATTGCGGAGGAATGACTGTTTTCAGGAAACACCCAAAATTATGCCATATATAGACAACGATGCTGCATCATCAAGGTCATTTATGAAATAGTACAACATGACGGTTTCAAGCTCCTCAAATCGATATTTACAGAGATAGAAATTTTATGAGATTCTTCAGTGCGAAAGGTTAATGTATTTTGGCAAAATAAATGCTCATTTTGTACATAAATCCTTCGATAATCGATATATAATTATCAACACCTTGGCCATTTGCAGCATCATAGAGGCAGCAGATGACTTAATCCATATCGGAACGAGATATCAGCTTTGAGAACATCTTCAGTCATTAGGTGAAAGCAGAGCGCCAATTTCAGTTATACAAAATACTCTAATATTCAGGTATCCTGATTAAGCATTTACATCTACAAGACTACGGCAAATTTCACTGGTGACAGTAAATTCTGAGATCCCGTATATTAAAGATCAGTCGTTTATTTAATCGAAATCTTTTCAGTCTTTCCCCAAAGATGAAGTTTCGGATACTGAAACTGAAATCTGCGCTACTGTTCTAGAATTATACAATGTGGTTTTATCATCCGCTTAAATCTACATTATGTAGTTTGGAGAATCATCTGTCCCCATTCAGCAAAATAATCTGTATGGTACGGAGAATAGCATGCGATTTGGCGAGATTTTAAAATTTGTTAAACGAAAACTGAAATTTGTTGTACAGGTAAAATTTTACTGTTCTTTATCCAACTTCCCTCTCCCAATTCTTGATATTGACTAAAAGAAATTCCATTAAAAAGTGAAAAAAAAGTTGCCAAAAGTTCATTGATGCTATTAATGATTTAAACACTTTAATAAAAGTGTAGAAAGACACACGCATAAGTTTGTATTATATATATATATATATATATATATATATATATATATATATATATATATATATATACTAATAAAGGAGCCCATAAAAACACCAAATAGAGAAAAGTACTATATTTCAGAGACTGCTGTCTCCCTCCTTCAGGTAGATGAATGAGAAAAGTTCACAGAAAAGTGGTATTTATACCAAGAGGTCATCCACAAACAAGCCATTTTAAGTCACCCCGCTGATAATCTTCCTCTAATCTTCTTAAGGGTTGGTTGAATGAAGACGTTGTCGATCGTGTCCGAATCCATCCTCCTTTTGAGATGTTCATTACCCTGCCTCTCTTTTATTAAGGCCCAGATTCCATCATTTGACTCTTGTACCGGCAGTTGCTGCTATAAATTACACGTGCATTCCAGGCTGTCATCAGAAAATGCTGTTGGGGAATTGTTGTGGATAGCAATGTACATTTTCTATTTGTTCTTTATTTTCTCCCAGGGAATTTTTTTATAACTATCTGAATATGCGTCCATTGCACATATGTTTGTATTCACTTATTTTTTTATTTTTTATTTATTTAACTTTATGATGATTTTTCTTTATATTTCTCTATATTCTTGTGAGACCAACTAAATAACTTGATTCTACGTTGTTCCATTGCATATGTATTTATAATAAGAGATTTTGTAAATTTGTGCTCATGTACATGCAAAGGCGTTTAAAGTTGTGTCCAGTCCAGACAGACTTTAATATTTTGAGTTTTTTTTTTTTTTTTTTTTTTGCAGCTTTTGGAAGAATGTATCAGTGACCATTTCCTTCATTTTGTATGGAGCCGCTCCTTAACTAACTGGAGCTTATTTTTAAAGTGTATTTTTTCAGCTATTAAACTATTTCATGTGATGGAGGAAATTACTGCACGATTATTGCACCATTCATAATTTAGCTGATGAATTATGGTTGAATATCCTGTGCAGAAAACTTCCATAACACTAACTGTCTCATATTTTACCAAGATAGAATGCACCTCAGCCGCGCACACAAAATGCGTCATTCACCTCTTATCATATGGATGCGAATTCTCGCTTCCTGGATATTATTTCAAAACCTTTCTCATCCCATTTGTAGCCATTTTTTCCTCGTTCCAGCTTCTTTTCACCATTCTTCTTACATGACCAAGCTATGATAAAACGCTGATCCATCCTTTGAAATATGGTAACCTGTTTACCATATCTCCATGCACCTAAATCTCGCTATCTTCTTACACCCAGGCCCTGTAGGGGGTTGGTGCCGTCAGTGCGCCTCATGCGGTGCAATCTAGGCGTTACATAAGGTTCTTTGCAGCACCCCTTCGGCCCCTAGCTGCAATCTTTTTTATTCATTCTACTGTACCTCCGTTCATATTCTTTTTCTTTCATCTTACTTTCCACCCTTGCATAATAGTAGATTCATAGTGCTACTGCGAGGTTCTCCACTGTTCCACTTTCAAACCTTTCTGTTGTCAGTTTCCGTTTCAGAGCAGAAGGACCTCGTAGTTCTCAGCGCTTGGCCATTTGCCCTAAATTCTATATTATATAATCTATTCTTACACGCATAATACTGTGCAAGCAATTCATCTGAATGGCTTCAACCTTTTTCCTTTCAGTGGCTATCAACATCTACACTTTAATTCCATAATGGAGACTAGATTCAAAACGCTCTTCTTGCATTCTCTCTATGCCTTCCACATATACTAGAAGTCTGCCCAATCTGTTTCATATGCTCTGCTACTTTCCTTGCTTCACCTATTATGTGGTACACTTCTAATAACATCATAGCATCATTCATTATATTTACTCCAAAATCCCTTTATGAGTCAACTGATGTTAATTTCTTTTTCTTATTTTGTTTTGTATCAGCAGTTTTAGGTTTTTACACAATGTAAATGAAAGCGACTTTTACACATAACAATTGTTTGTAGGCACCTTTGCTCTTAAATTTTTAATGTAGATGACATAGTCCCTCAATTTAATTATGAATTTTGTACGGCATGCAGTGATTTGTATGACTTTCGGTACCCAGCGTCATTGTCAGTTAAACTATTACAGAATACATAGAAATCTAGGGCACAAATTTATGAAAGTGTCCAGGAAGGTTAATATGGTTTATGTTTTACTTAACTGACACTATTTTTCCAGTTTTCTTAGCTTTAACCAGTTATTGGAACTCGGCTGCTGCTGACTGGCTTTATCTCTGACGCTGTCCTGAGAAACCCTTGATGAAGCCATTGACTGTACAGTTCTTGATTCCTATAGGAACAACGATTTACTAAACAATTTGAATGAAAATCTCATGTGCGTTTCTTGTTAATTTTAATAGCATCGGTATCATCAATAACCGTTAATTTTTTTATCTTTCCCCTTAATGAAAATGAAATTTGATATTCACTGATCCCACTGCACCCTTCTTCCCAATAAAGTTTCGTTTCAAATGAAAGTAAAATTAATTTTCAGTTTTTTTTCCTAAAGAAAATTTCTTGCATTTGTTCGTTCTCTTGCCCCTTCTAGTCTTTCCTTCAACTCGTACTTTTGTTCTTTTGATCTCCCTCGCTTATTTCCTTTTTCTTTACGATGAGTATTTGAGTCATTCATTTTTTTCCATTCTTCCTACTGTTCATGGGCTTCCTCCCTTTTTCCTCCCTCTTCCATTTTGTTTCTTTTAGAATAAATGTGCCTGTTCTCTGCTCTTCCAAAGCCTTCGCCTTGCTTTTTGGTTCTCTCTCTCTCTCTCTCTCTCTCTCTCTCTCTCTCTCTCTCTCTCTCCCTGACATTTCAGCGCTCCCCATGAATTCTTTTTCCGGCCACTCGATCTTGGCGATCGACAAGTAAGGCCGAGGGAGTCATTGTTGACTTGAGTCTGCATACAAGTTGACATCTGATCGCAATCTCGGGAGCTCTCTTGCTCCCTGGTTGATTCTGGCTCGTCCCGCAGTCCTGCAGACAGCGGGAGATCAAGAACACGGGGAGACGGTGTAATAGGAAACAGTCTGTCAGGGGAAATAAGAGAGAGAAAAATTTATTAGAGAACTGAACCAGTGAAGCAGTTTTGTGGAAGAGAACAGCCTTTACGTTTATATAAAAATGCTATTCAAGAATTTTTTTTTTTTAATGCGCGTAAGCCATCCAAAAATTCCGGAGGAGGAGATACGCAAGAGAACAGTGTGTTTGCTGGTGTAATAACCTGTTCCAAAATAAGAGAAAATATTGTTGTGATTGCTCACTCGGAAGGTTCTCTCGCCTCTTATAAAACAACAACCAAAAGTTACATATGTCCTCATCTAACGTGACAGTTGGCCACGAAAGCGAACAAAAAGCGGAAAACTGAAAGTGAGCTCGACTGGAATGATCTGAACTTGTTGACTTTGTGAGTTTGGGACGACTGCCTGAACAAGAAGCAAAGAAAACAGACACGAAGTTTTCCGTATTCCCTCCGTTAATGATAAGGATGGAGAGAGAGAGAGAGAGAGAGAGAGAGAGAGGAGAGAGAGAGAGAGAGAGAGAGAGAGAGAGAGAAAGTGCGTTATGTACATACAATGTTTCCCCTTTTCATTAAGCCGTTTTATTGCTTCCTTCACAGATAGATAAACTCTTCCTCGCCACATCGCTCTTTCCTTATTCATTAGGAAGAAATCTGCGCTATTCTAAGGGTGTGGTATTATAGATTTACATAGCCATGGTTGATTACATATACAAAAATCCATACACGTTTACTTAACATATTCACCCTATGAGGCAACTGGCATTCTATTCGTTAGTTAAAATAACACAAATGGCATCATTATAACGTTCATTATTCATATGCAGTGTCGCAGGTGTATTCATGTGCATTACCTACTAATCTTATTCATTATAATAATACTAAAATCCTCCTTATCATATTAATTAAATCTAATGTACTGCAATTGAAACACCAGCAAGGAAGCGCCATCTACATATCAGTAAGGACACCAAAGCCTTACTTGGCTAGAAATGTAGCTGTTACCTCACTTTTGTGTTTTTAGTCTGCATTCTGCTGGTTTGTATATCGACTTAGTATATTTACTGTTCTTTTGTACCATCCGATTTTGTGAATTAAAGTTGAATTCTGCTTTATTTTATTTTATCTACTCAATTGTTTCATTTAGCAATTTTTAATTTTAATTCTTTTTTTAAGTATTAGCTATCTTTTAACGTACTCTTATAATTATTATACATGTCATTTTATTATTGTGAATTTGATTGCAAGAACTATAATGTCATTCATTTTAATTTTGTAGGTTGATAACGAGTGATAGTACTACTCGAAACATGTCCCAATAAAGTTGTACAAAATGCTGTTCCGGGTTTTGGCCTTGGTGTCCTTGCTAATGTACTGCACTACATTATTACGAGCCTTTGCGTCTTGATTTCTTTCTTCTAGTGTTATTTTAGAAAAATGATTAATGACAAAATCCGTCCCTTATACAGTAATTCTCGCTTCTTAGCCCGAATGCAACTTCTTAACTTTAACTTCCACCTTTCTCATAGTAACTGTTTTTCCTTTCATGTCTCCCGCAGGAGTGGCGCGACCACAAATTCCACTGGGACCCAGAGGAGTACGGAGGGGTCACCGAATTGTATGTTCCTTCGGAGATCATTTGGCTTCCGGATATTGTCCTCTATAACAAGTGAGTCACCCTCTTGCTCATCGTTGCTGTACGTATGCATGCTTTACGCGTCTCTCTGATGTGGGCGGATTGATTTTATGAGTACTTCAACTTTGTGTAGAGTGGTCTGCAAAGGCAAATGTATATCATTGGCTCGTGTTATTTATTTATTTTATTTTTGGCCTTTATTTTAAATGACCTTGTTTATTACGCAAAATATATATCCATATGTAAAGGTTTTTAAGCCATTTTCCCATATAATTGTCATAGGTTACCTTATTTGAATCGCTTTGACTCATATGGATAGCTCATGGCTCTCCTCCCTGTAACTATTTTCTCATAACTTTTTCTCCAGCCTTCTCTTGATTCCTTTTTTCTCCTTAACTCGTCTGAAAGAGCACTGGGATCATTTTTTTCAACGGAGGTAATATCACGTTGCGTTGTCCAAGGCAAGAACGTTTTTTTGTCTTGATGTATTTTTTCTTTAGATATACACTAAAAAAAATTTCTGAACATTTTATTTAAGCCTCTTCCCTTAACGAAGGTGACTCCAGAGAAAAGTCACTGCCAGATATTTACTTAAACTGATGAATCTTTCATAAAACCCAATGTGCAGAAAAACTTATTTAGCTTTCACAAACTGCCCCATTCACCCTCGCTTTCTTTCTTAATTTATAGTGCACTATGATATGTTCCTTGATTCACTTATTCAGTTATTCGCTGCATATTTCATCTTACTGTCACCCAATTAGCTATGGAACTCGGTTGCTTCCATTTTTTCGGTAACTCATGTTAACATTCATCATTCCGCCTAATATGTTCCCATAATCTTAGGTCGGTTCAACTTTCTCCTCAGGTAAACGTTGTCACATTTTACTGCGTTCTGCAGGAAGTTTGTCTTCACTGTCTCTGAAACGAACTGCATCGCCTGCAGATACCACCGATTAAACACTCCATTCACAACGCATTTTATAATCCCCAAAAATTTTCCTTAAAACCAAAGAGTCTCTACGCACACTGGTCTCGGACCCACTTTTAACCAAACCAGTCACCCTCCCATCCGCATCGCATTGTGAAAAATAGTGAAAAATTGGATGTCCCCTTAACAAGTCATATTCCATACCAGTCATCCTCATCACCCTCCATAAGCTCTTTTATTAATTCTGTCAAAAGTCTTGCCTAGGTCCACATATATCACGTACAGCTTTATCCCTTTATTTTCAATCTTTACACATACCTGTTTTGTAATAACCACGTGACACACACACACCCTCTTCCCTGTCTAAACCAACATCGCTCATCCCATATCAGTACTTTTGTTATATGTCTTACTTTTTTTTTTGTCAGAATACTTACCATATACCTTTTTGTACTAAGTAATATGTTTGCCCTTATAGTTCTTACAGTAGCCTCTGTTACTTTCACACTTGTATACAGGAACTATTATTCGCTTACCTGTTCACTTTCCCTCATTAAGTAATACCTTGCCAGTCACTGTCCCGCTATCACTGCTTTATTGTAGTATTTAACTTATAATCCCATCACTCTTTCACCTTTCAATTTTCCTCCGTACATCATTTCCAAAAGCATTCGCAAACTTACACCATCCGATTCTACGAGGTGGTCATATTCAGCTGTCTCAACTTTATCTACCACATTCATTCAATAATCTTCATATATATATATACATATATATATATATATATATATATATATATATATATATATATATATATATATATATATATATATATATATATATATATATATATATGTATAGTATATATATATATATATATATATGTATATATATATATATTATATATATATATATGATATGTATATATATATATATATATATATATATATATATATATATATATATATATATATATATTGTGTGTTGATTCATTTTATTTTCCATTCTCTGTTCATTTATGGTCATCATCAAGGCTACAAGAAATCCAGACTTAAACTACACCACTTCGTTGAACAATATTAAAAGTATATATATATATATATATATATATATATATATATATATATATATATATATATATATATATATGTATGCATGTATGTATATATATACATATGAAAAAACTTTAAAAGGAAAACTCAGTAAGTTTTTGTATGAGAAGATAACTAGGCTGAATCGATGTCCGGAAGATGAAATTGTGAATGTGCTCATAGATTCAAGTAAATGAAAATTATGTTGTGGTATACAGATTATGTGCAATAGTTGGTGATAAATGAATCGCTTAATATGAGAGCAAAGAGGGTAGCAGGAAGACTTTTATTCAGTTGAAGTGTGGATTTCCAATATGGAAAAAAACGTAGAATTTCATGAGATAGACTTTGTATTTTAAATGTGGAGTAAAAAGGCTTGAAAGATGAGAAGATGCGTTAAAAGGGTCAACATAGGTGAAAAGATGGATTAGTGTGGCAGAATGCTTACAGCTGGGAAATTATCGATGGGGAAGCAAATGGAGACCGAGAAAGTGTGTGCTAAATGGGTTGGAAAGGAAAAACCAGAATATTTATAAAGTTTGAAATTAAATTTAAGATAGAAATGAGGAGCACCATGTTTCAAATAGAAGGGATGTGTTTTTCTAGTAAGCTGTCTGCACAAGAATATGCAGAAGTTGAAGTTGTGAAGTTTTCTTCAGTGGATGTTCGTTATTGATTTAACAGCTAAATAAATGATCTCGAACGGAGTAATGATCTATTTTGACTACTCCTTTATTAAAGAAACTTACTCTCGAAACACTAATCATTACACAGGTATGTTATTCCTTGTTTGTGGAAGTATATGACTAAGATCAAATAAATACAGAAATAAATCAAGCATAAACTAAGCAACAAATAAACATCTGCCCAGAGTTTCTAAAATATAAAATTAATCGCATTATTTTGAAGTTCTTGTTATTGTTAAATAATTCCTGAAGATAAACTAATGTCAGGTTTTACAAATTACATACTTTTCGTTCCAAAACTTTACATTAAACATTATCATTAATATTAACATTTCCTTAAAACATTTAGACCGTCCAATTTGTTGTTTAAACGTGTAGGTATTCATTTCGAATAGTTTATTTTTTAAATATAAATATATAGTGTTCTAATATATTTTATATTGTTTTGTCCGTATAAGCAGTGTATGCTCTTAGTGAAGAGCTATAGGCCTGAACATTACCTTCCCAAAGGAAAATCAGTTCGCTCTCGGATTCAACTCCCACGTGGATCCCTTCCTACAGCTATCTTGTGGTCCTGGGAATTGTTTTATCTGCTAGACATTGATTCTAATTGTCCCCTAAATCAAAGACGAACAGTAGGCTTAACGAAATAATAGGCATTCTTTCTCTTATTATTTCTTGGAGGCTTCACTGACTACTTTTTATTATTATTATATATATATAAATCTTCTAATAAAAATATAAGCTGACATTTGGAAAAAGTTATTAACCGTCCCTTGCATTTTATTTTATTGATAATAACTTCAAGGACTTTATTAGCTGTAAAGAACTGTTCTTTCATAAATATTTGGCCTCCTGACTAAGTAATGCAGACATTAGAACACCTAGTATTTTGTAGACGGAAAATTGCAAACATAAATTGAAGTTCTTTAGGTAAGGAATAAGCTCTAAAATACAAATTATATTATGCAAAATCGGTGAATATACAGTATTTTGAAACTGAGACCAACGAATTCCCTTTTGGTGCATTTTCAAATAAAAAATTCCATGAGTTTTACCACTTCAAGTCAAAGAGTATTTGCATATTTATTTATAGCATTGCACTCATAAACAGTAATAACAACAGTAGCAGCAGGGCAGTAGACCATAGAATTAAGGTAACATTCATCATCTCAGATCATATATTACCCTATGATATTCAAGTATGAAAAGTACATTTTGCACTTGATTTTAGATGTCAACTGTATATTCTCCTGACAACTTTCTTCGAAGTTGACTTCCAGTGCTCCGAAACCATGTCCTTCTGGCTGTTTTATTCTCTTGTTGTGTAGGAAATTGAAGGCAAAAATTTCGAAATTACCTGCAGAAGACACGACGATAGATCAGTTACAACTTCTGACAGCTCTTTCTAGTGAAACTGAATATAGAACAGGGCCGTCTGTTATCTGTTCAATACTACGAAAAAGAATTACCCGAGTAATGCGGCCGGATTAGTATCATTATCCTAATATGGCAAAAGTCAGAGCTATCACATTCACTTCAGATATTAGAACTCTTCATGGTGTTCCATGGTTTTTCTCCATGTGTTCTGATCCTGATATATAAAATCTTTGTTACCCATAATTCATGCAATAGATTCACCGCTCTCTGTTAGATCATTTTAAATTCGTTTTATTTTCGTGGTTTTTTTACCATTCTTTGTGTCTTCTGGCCCCTCTTTGTGGCTGTTCCTAAACTTCACCCAAATTTTTCAGTCGTCTTATCTCTTACTGTTCTTAAGCAAATTGTTCTCCTTTTCATAAATCATACTCTTTGCCAAGCTGCCACCAGAATTGATGTTTCAGTCTGCCATGCCCCTGTTTGGCGTCAGTGGGTGGCGCCTCTAAGAGAAACACGAAACTATCTTTCATTGTTTCTTAAATATCATTATTCCCATCATAACATAACAGTCCTATATAATCCCATTAATTCTTGAGAATGTTAATTCAGTCCCTTCAGATCTTTCCACCATTTAATGCTATATCTTGGGAGGATGACATCATTTGCCTGGTTATGCTTGTTCCTCATTAGGTGCCACCTGTATATCTGTTCCAAGCCGTTGCGTTGCTTCAATAATTATGGAAAATTAATCCATCCTTATATTGAATGTTGCTGTCTTATCTGGAAATAATCCTCAGCGCACTATTCTGTTTATTATTGTTGACTGAAGTGTTTTAATAGAACCATGGCCCACCTCTTATAATTTGGATTCTCATCAACTCTCATAAGGTTACCGCTGTCTATGCTTTTCTTATTGTATTCTTCTACCACTTTTTTAACCGCTTTGTGCAGTCATCCAAAAATTTCCCTAAACTGTCATAATCTTTAACGCTAGCATAAAGTCAGGAACAATAGTTGTGTTAGTAAGAGCTACTAAAGGAGGCTGAAACTTAAGGGTGGGGGCTGGTTGCTCCTATTTTCAGTAAGGAGGAAAGCAAAGGGACTGGGAATATATGAGTTTACTGTGGAGGGTACAAAATAGGAAGGGGGAACGTGATAAGATGGTGTAGAGGTGAGGAAGAGGGAGATTCTCCTTGGTAAGTTCTATTATTCATTGCTCCATCTAGCCCTGTCTAAAAATGGCTGACTAACTCATGAGGCTGGGTCAATTAGGTAATACGTGTTGAAATTTAATATAGTTTCTTGTGTGTGTGTGTTTTTATACTTACAATATTACCTCACAGATGCTGTAAGAAGTAATAGTTAAAGAAGTTGGACAGCAAGAGGGGAGACTGGAAGTAGGAATGGACATAAAATAGAAGCCTAAAAAGTGGTTTCTGCCAGGGGGCCGAGAGAAGAATGTAAACCATCCATTATTAATACCTACTGTGTCAGGCACGAGGTGCACTGACGGCAGTATTCCCCTAAGGGATTCCTTTGCTCATTCGAAAGAAAATAATTTTTTTTAAGAATGAAAATATTATGTTCCAGCACCTTTTTGAGTCATTGCATATGTTAGGTGTTCATTGGTTGTGTCGAAGTCGTAAACTCAAGGGTCAGTCGATTTGAGTGAACCTTCTCACTTTTCGAAAATTTCCTTCCAGTTATTGACTATAGTTCGAACACCCATGACTTGTCGGTTTCATCACGAGATATATAAACAGCATTTCGGGACACTCGGAAGTTGAAAAATGATTATTAAGCAGCTTGTTTAAACACAACTTGTTGATTTTAGTACGTGTTGCTCCCACGCCCTAAAAGTGAATTTCGGCCAATTACTTAGGGTTAACGGGCCTCGCACCACATTAATCAAGTGTAGGAGCATCATGCAACTATCGGTCATAAAATGTCTACTGGTCTCATTCATCCATCACCTAATTTATCTCCATCATTTTGTCTCGCCCAGCGCTCTCCATCAATCTCTTTCTTCATTTATCAATAGGCGCGTTGGTGAGTGCCTTCCACACTCATCCATTTTAAGCGCACTCATCTGCTCTCTGGTGTATTTTGACTTTCCCAAGTTCTCTCCCTACTTCACTTTCTTGATGCTTTCTTTATACTTCTTGTCTTTTACCCGTCCGCCAGAATTTCGGAAATAGGAATAGTCTCTCTCTCTCTCTCTCTCTCTCTCTCTCTCTCTGGTCATCATAATTTATACTAGTATGTACAGTGCTCGCACGTGGCACACACACGTGTAATATATCTATATATACACACACACACACACACACACACACACACACATATATATATATATATATATATATATATATATATATATATATATGTGTGTGTGTGTGTGTGTGTGTGTGTGTGTGTGTGTTGTGTGTGTGTGTGTGTGTGTGTGTATAGAGAGAGAGAGAGATATGAGATAAATGGGGCTAACATTGGTAACTTTGTAGTGCAACATTCGATTATCGAATATATACTTTTAAGTTAATCCTAAGCTAAAATACTTCCTTTGTAGTCTAAAAATATTTATTATACCAGAGCATAATCTCTAGTGTCATTACTCTACTGAATAAAGATATTCGCTGATATTACTCTAATAAATCCCACATCCAGTATCATAATTTTATTGTCAGCGGGAGGAGAATATGCATCCTTACGTGAGACGTATGTCAAGAGCAATACATTAGGGGCGGGAATTAGATTTAGGGTTGAATCTCAGGATAAAGCCAAGCTAGAAAGAGAGAGGAGACCCTCTCTTTCTCCGTTCGGTAAAAAGTAAAAGTGAATCATTTCGCCTTAGAAGTGGTCGCAAAGGCCAGTCGCTTCCTCCTCCTGATTGATTGCCTTCAGATAATGGAAAGTTCTCCTTCAGAAAATTTATCATGGACCCAAGGTTTCTTTCGGTCGAAAGTTAAGGGGTCGGAGCGTGGCACTCTACGTTTCTCCTCCTTTCATCATCGTAATCTTTTTCCGGTTCCCCATTCGTAGCATTAATAAACTGAGTTAGTTTTATAATAAAGTAAGCATAGTCGGAAAAGTTGTAATTCAGTGACGAAGTCTTGACTCTATTCATTTACATATTATTTATAATTTATGATGACATTTTGTTACGTGGTAATTAGGATAAATTACAACAAAGGGAAATTGCAGGAAAGTGATTGAACTTTATACTTACATGTAATGCATTAAATAATGATTTGCATTCATATACTTTTTATGCTTATTGCGTCGTCCTTTACAAAATGTAAGTTTTTGTTTTAATGAGATAAGCGACATGTCATTAGTAGTTATTAATATATATAGTTCAAGATACCATTGTTAAATATTAAGCCGTTAGAAATTGCGTTCATTTTTCTAAATGATTCGTGCACACACAACACACACACACAACAAACAAACAAACATATATATATATATATATATATATTATATATATATATATATATATATATATATATATATATATATATATATATATAGATATATATAATAATAGATATATATCTCTCTTCTCTCTCTCTCTCTCTCTCTCTCTATATATATATATATATATATATATATATATATATATATATATATATATATATATATATATATATATATATATATATATATATATATATATATATATATATATGCAGGAAGGTTGGGGCATCTGGAACGCCGTAGATTTAAAATGAATAGGATGGAGAAAAGCCAGCGTAACATCATACATGTATTTTCCAAATTTTCGAGACTTTGGGTCTCATCATCAGGGCTGTAAAATATACAAAATATACAAATTAAAAAAGACTCAGTATTAATATTAATAAAAATTGAAGCACATAAAAGTTAAATATAATAATTTAAAAAATGAACTAAAAAAAATGAAATAAAAAATATATATATATAAAAAAATTAAAAAGTGAAGAATGCTTAAAAGTTAGTACCTATCTCTATGGAGTTAAAAAACTGAGTGACGTTGTCTGGTTTGGAAAGGAGGACGTCAACTATGCATATATAGAACTGCGGAAGAAGTCTGACCATTTAATGGGGGCACAAGCTGTTTTGATTGTTAACGACTCCAAAACAGAGAGAGAATAGTCATTGGGCGCTTGGGTGACAATACGAAAATCCTTATGTGAAAATGATGTTTTACATTTATTACAATGTTCTCGTATGTTAGAAAATTCCTTCGTTTTCAAAGTACATCCCTTACGGTGACTGACTCCGAGATGAGAGTCGATTCTGACTTTGAGCAATCTTTTGGTGGCTCCCACGTATTTCCCGATCTTACATTTCGGGCAAGTAAAGCAATATACCACCAAAGACCGCATCAAAGCCGGAAGTTTATCTTTGTGGGAGAACAAAGAACCCAGAGTTTTAGGATATTTTGCTATCAACTTAAGATTCACAGCCGGAAACGTTTCCTGAATGACTTTTTGTATTTGCACCTTAAATGCGTTCGACTGAATGAAAGGTATAGAGGCATATATTAATAGTTTAGGCACGTTCGGTGCAAGTTGACGTGGCTGAAATTTATTTCATTTAAAAAGTTATTGACATATTTCAAGAATAAGGCTGGAGGATACGAATTGTTTTTAAAAAACTGAAGTAAAAATTGGATTTCTCTATGGAAGTTATGCCAGTACGGGATGTACTTTGAAAACGAAGGAATTTTCTAACATACGAGAACATTGTAATAAATGCAAAACATCATTTTCACATAAGGATTTTCGTATTGTCACCCAAGCGCCCAATGACTATTCTCTCTCTGTTTTGGAGTCGTTAACAATCAAACAGCTTGTGCCCCCATTAAATGGTCAGACTTCTTCCACAGTTCTATATATAGCATAGTTGACGTCCTCCTTTCCAAACCAGACAACGTCACTCAGTTTTTTAACTCCATAGAGATAGGTACTAACTTTTAAGCATTCTTCACTTTTTAATTTTTTATATATAATATTTTTTATTTCTTTTTTTTTTAGTTCATTTTTTAAATTATTATATTTAACTTTTATGTACTTCAATTTTTATTAATATTAATACTGAGTCTTTTTTAATTTGTATATTTTGTATATTTTACAGCCCTGATGATGAGACCCAAAGTCTCGAAAATTTGGAAAATACATGTATGATGTTACGCTGGCTTTTCTCCATCCTATTCATTTTAAATCTACGGCGTTCCAGATGCCCCAACCTTCCTGCATACTTAAGGACTAAATTTGGGCAGCAGACTCTTCGTACCTATCGACATTTGGAGACTTCACTAAGAAGAAGTCTGAAGGCACAACTCGATCTGGATTTCCTCCAATACTGCAGACTTAACAATATCACTCCCAATTTCGTCAAGTTTAAAGTCTACCGCACTACACTTTATCACTCCCAGTTCTACTATGATGCCACTCGACAACTATTGGATATTGAGATCAGACACAAGGAAAAGCTTATTACTAAACATAAGGATACATCAAGATCTCTGTATGACGTCATAGAAAATACTGTATCATTCATCGACTTTCTATATGTAAAACATGTACTTACCAAAACTGTTAACTCTTATTCAGTAAATGTTCAAAATACTCATTTTAGAAAACTAGATCGTTTAGGTATCCAGATCCCAAAATTCGTAGACTCCAAAACCACTGTTTTTAATTATTCTAACTATGTTTTATCTAAGAGAGAAGAATTCATCTTGTCTTTGGGCCTTGATTTTTGTTTACCAAATTTTAAACCAAGTTTTAGTAATTTTTATTTGCCACTTGAAATCCTTTTTGGACGACTTCGGTCGTTACAACTCCCAGGTGACTTACCCAGTTTACAGAGAGACTTGCAAAGCATTGCTCACAAAACTTTTTCTAAATTATGTAGTAATTGGGTTCCTTTCTTTCGTAAAGATGATTATATGTTACTAAAAACCTTGTCCAATAACCCAGACATTGTCATAACCAGACCGGATAAAGGAAGAGGCACGGTGATACTAAATAAAAATGACTATGTACAGAAAATGGATGATATTCTTGAAGATACCACTAAATTTGTTGAAATAGGTGTTCCAACATATCAACCTATATTTAAGGTGGAGGATAAAATCAATAGATTACTCAAAAGTCTCAAAGATCAGAATATTATAACTGAAAGCACTTACCAAGAATTATATTGTTCAGGTTCATCCTATGGTGTGTTATATGGACTTCCTAAAATTCATAAAGATGGTGTTCCTTTACGACCAATTTTGGCTGCATACAATACCCCAAATTACCAGATAGCAAAATTCTTAGTACCATTGCTACAGCCATTTGCAAATAATGAATACGTTTTACTCAATTCTGCTAACCTTGTACCTGATATTCTACCACAGGATGTTGACTTATATATGGTGAGTTTGGATGTCGCATCTCTTTTTACGAACATACCGTTGCAGGCGACGGTTGACATAATTTTAGATAAGATCTTTTACGAGGAAAATGTTTTATATCATGGTTTTAATAAGGATAATTTTAAGAAACTTCTTGAAATTGCAGTGCAGGACACTCACTTTATTTTTAACAAGAAAGTTTTTAAACAAGTTGATGGTGTTTCGATGGGGTCGCCACTTGGCCCAGTTATGGCTAACGCCTTTATGTGCTCTTTTGAGGAACAAATGCTGGATGGTTGTCCCTTATCATATCGCCCTCTCTTTTATAAGCGATATGTGGATGACACTATTGCTCTATTTAGGTCCCGAGAAGCAGCTGAAGCTTTCTTGGAATATATCAATGGCCTACATCCTAATATAAATTTCTCAATCGAACATGAACAAGACAACCAACTTGCTTTTTTAGATGTTTTAATTACTAGGACAGAACATGGTTTTAATACGAGCGTCTTTAGAAAAACGACGTTCACAGGTCAAGGTACTAACTTCTATAGCAGTTGTTCCATAACATTTAAATTAAATAGTATTTCCACGCTATTACATCTGCTTATATGTTATCTTCCAACTGGCATAACTTCCATAGAGAAATCCAATTTTTACTTCAGTTTTTTAAAAACAATTCGTATCCTCCAGCCTTATTCTTGAAATATGTCAATAACTTTTTAAATGATAAATTTCAGCCACGTCAACTTGCACCGAACGTGCCTAAACTATTAATATATGCCTCTATACCTTTCATTCAGTCGAACGCATTTAAGGTGCAAATACAAAAAGTCATTCAGGAAACTTTTCCGGCTGTGAATCTTAAGTTGATAGTAAAATATCCTAAAACTCTGGGTTCTTTGTTCTCCCACAAAGATAAACTTCCGGCTTTGATGCGGTCTTTGGTGGTATATTGCTTTACTTGCCCGAAATGTAAGATCGGGAAATACGTGGGAGCCACCAAAAGATTGCTCAAAGTCAGAATCGACTCTCATCTCGGAGTCAGTCACCGTACGGGATGTACTTTGAAAACGAAGGAATTTTCTAACATACGAGAACATTGTAATAAATGTAAAACATCATTTTCACATAAGGATTTTCGTATTGTCACCCAAGCGCCCAATGACTATTCTCTCTCTGTTTTGGAGTCGTTAACAATCAAACAGCTTGTGCCCCCATTAAATGGTCAGACTTCTTCCACAGTTCTATATATAGCATAGTTGACGTCCTCCTTTCCAAACCAGACAACGTCACTCAGTTTTTTTTAACTCCATAGAGATAGGTACTAACTTTTAAGCATTCTTCACTTTTTAATTTTTTATATATATATATTTTTTTATTTCATTTTTTTTAGTTCATTTTTTAAATTATTATATTTAACTTTTATGTACTTCAATTTTTATTAATATTAATACTGAGTCTTTTTTAATTTGTATATTTTGTATATTTTACAGCCCTGATGATGAGACCCAAAGTCTCGAAAATTTGGAAAATACATGTATGATGTTACGCTGGCTTTTCTCCATCCTATTCATTTTATATATATATATATATATATATATATATATATATATATATATATATATATATATGTATAAGTATATGTATATATATTTTATTTAATGTGTATATATACATATATATAATATATTATATATCTATATATATATATATATATATATATATATATATATATATATATAATGCACAGGGTACGAGGTCTGAAATTTAGTACAAAAAACAAACATCTTTCCTCAGAGGTCGGTAAGAATTAAAGCCATAATTTGGTGAAGTACTTTGAATTTTTGTTTAAAGTTATTTTATTGTAAGGTGATTTGTTTTCTTCAATGCTAGACGTTATTTTTAATTTACCAACTAAAAACTTTAAACACAAAGTTTCCTTCCATATTATTACGGTTTACTTTTATTCTTTATTGTAAAATAGTTGTTCATGCCGTAAAAAAAAAAGACGGTAATATAAGAAAGTTGAAAGTCGCAAAATCCCGGCCACAAGGGGGCTATGATGGACCTTATCGAAGCTAGCACCAGTGTAATTTCATCTTGCAGTGCATACCCAAGTAGCTGACCCCCAGGCTAAACACCGGCCAATCCGTTGAGTTTTTTCCCCATAGTCTTTTGTTAATACACACATGCTATATATTATATGTACACACAGACACGCACACACATATGTGTGTATTTTTTTTCCTACCTGGGAAGGGACTTTAAATCATGAGGAGAAACGTTTCCTTTTTTATCTAACCGAGGAAATCAGTGACTTACCATGAAAATTTACGTATCTGACTGATTTTGCGGCGACAGGTAAAACATAACATGCGTATATATCTGTATATATATACACACATACATACATACTTTATACATACACAGTTTTATTATATACAGGCAAGACTGAGACCAGAGGTAAGATATTCATTTCAAGTAAAGTATGCCCTTCACTTTTCTTCCCTTATATTAATCTTTATTTGTCCATCTGTTTAAAAGAAGATACTACAGTGTAAATGAAGAGTCACCAACGCCAAAGTCTCGCATTATTCTTTTTTTATCGACAGTGGTAGAAGTATCCCATCTCTTAGCGCCCCCTCATAAGCGTGGCCATGGAAATTTCGAATAATTGGCGCATGTGCCTTAATGACTCCAGAAAGGAGTTAACTGAAATTACATACTTGTGTAAGGGGAGCAAGAGTTAATCGACAGAGTTCTCTACTTTGCTCTCCTTGAGGCATTAGAAGAAGTGGCCATTGAGCTCATGGGACAGCCTCAACGCCAGTTTGCTTAATTTTCTCGTTTTCTCTTCATTACTTCGAAGTTAGTGTTGCTTTCTCACTCATCAGGGCAACTGTCTCTGGTTTATGCATATTTAGGATATGCACGCGGCAAACATGAATGCTGACACATACACATGCTAATTTACGAGAGGATAAGAAAATTTACCTCACTTATGCTTAACCTTTGTATACTCCGTGTATATGGCACCGAGCTTAATTATTATTATTATTATTATTATTATTATTATTATTATTATTATTATTATTATTAACCTAACGTGACCTAACGTACGACGTATCGTTTGTGCCAATCTACTTGTCTGTACTTTAATATTAATTGCGTCTTAGGAATTATTAAATGTAAAAGCGGCGTGTCAACATTGGCACCGTTGCGATTGTCACTACATTGAATATAGGGGAAAATTCAGAAATACTGATCATGATCATATTATGAGGTCTTGAGAATAGTAACAAATCTGTTTAAAACTCGTATATGTCGTCTGATGAGAGAAATCGGCCCATTGTAGCAATAAGGGCTAACGGTTGATTATCTTTTTTTTTTATTTATTCATTTTAAAGGATTCGCATTAGACTCGACAGACTTTTGATATTTTCAACGCTTTATTATTCCCGAGGCGTATTTTTACTTGCATGTACTCCAAAATTATATTTTCCATATTTTCGAAAGTCAACGGGGGAGCTGCTATAACTGTGACGGACAGTCGTGAATTCCTTTCCTCTGGATTTCAGTCTCGTGCGAAGACTTCCATTAATCAGTAACTTTTTTTATTCTGATTAGATATTTACCTAAATGCTCATACCCACCTTTACCACCGTTTCAATTATAACCTATGTTATATGCATAAAAAAAATATCTGAATGTCTATATGTTCGTTAAACTCCCAAAGCACAGCCTCGGAATAGAAGAATATGATGTCGTTGGAGTCAACACGAGG
Source organism: Macrobrachium nipponense (assembly GCF_015104395.2). Lineage (NCBI taxonomy): Eukaryota > Metazoa > Arthropoda > Malacostraca > Decapoda > Palaemonidae > Macrobrachium > Macrobrachium nipponense. Next base: position 1,811,793 of record NC_087217.1, on the reverse strand, counting down.
CGTGGATCATATTGGCATACTTTTAAACTTAATGTGGGCTTCCTCCGTTGCAGGGAGAGAAATACAAGGTGGTGTTAAAATGCCAGCAATAGTAATGAAACTAATTACAGGTTTTCGACTTGTAAACCATTATTATTATTATTATTATTATTATTATTATTATTATTATTATTATTATTATTATTATTATTATTATTATTATTATTATTATTATTATTATTATTATTATTATTATTATTATTATTATTATTATTATTATTATTATATTATTATTATTAATTTATTATTAATTTTTATTTATTTTTATATTTTTATTTGTTTACTTTTATTTTTATTTTATTTATTTTGTTTCTATTTTTATTTATTCTATTTCAATTTCTATTTCTATTTCTATTGTATTTGTAATTGCAATTTATGAAGAAGATACTCTTTTAAACATATCCTCTTAAATAAAATGGCAGAATTCGGCGAATTAATCTTATATATTATCTTATCCATTTTTTTCTTATTACGGCTTCTCTGCCTCAGCGATAAGGCTCTTAATAATTGGCCAAATATTCATTTTGGGAGAAATCTAAATATCACATTCAGCATTATTTAGATTTCTCCCGCCCAAAATGAATATTGGCCAATTATTAAGAAGGATCGCTGAGCCAGAGAAGCGAGTAATAAGAAAAATAGAAAAATAAAAGAGATAAATATATTAAGATTAATTCGCTGAATTCTGCCATTTTATTCAACAGTAATAATAATAATAATTATTATTATTATTATCATTATTATTATTGATTGTGTAGCTCCTGTTCATAAATTTTAAGCATTTTGTGAAATACCATGGCTGGTCGGGTATCCCATGCAGTCCCCCTCGAGTTCATTTAAATTTGCCACCGATGGAAAATAAATTTGGCCTTTTCAAATAATTGCCATCTAACAATTAATGGATGCAGCTCATTTCCGACGTCGTATTTGCATTTTTAATTATCAAAATGTATCATCCGTCTTATTCGCAATATACTCATCATTTCTAGTAATGTTTCCTTTCCTTCGTTCATTTCTCACATGTTGATTTTTCGCTGAAGTATTTTCAACACTCATGTTTTGGAACAATGTTCCTAAGTATTAATTATAAGTTATGATTAAAATATTTACTTTCTCGATTTTCTTATACTTTTATTGTATGATTTTCTTATTAAAACAATGTCAACATTGCAGTCTGTCTTAGTCGTAATTAAGCTAATAATATTATCAAGAAACCAACATCAGAAAGAAAGAGACGGGAAAAGCATTAAGGGGGATCAAGAGTAAGGAAAAGAATTAGAATAGACGTTTTCTCGTACGAAAAACGTTGTAGAGTGGGGCCGTATCGGCTAACTATTGGGAAGAGGGATGGCGCCGTTCGGGGAGAAATGAGGCGACCGGAGAACCTAATGGAGGCTGAATTAGGGTAGTCATGGCCATTTCACCCTTCTACAGAATCCCTCGAGGCTTCGGTGAGAATCCCCCGAGGCTTCCGTGCAATGAAAAGCAAGCGACTTCCAGCGGAGATGGAGAGGGAAAAATTCTCAATTCTCCGTTAAATGGACGTACTGGAACTATTTAGAGAGAAAAAATGGGGGGATTTTATGTGCAGTCATTCAGATTCTTGTAGTACAATCAGTCGATTTGTAAGGTCCAGAATACAATCAGTCGAGTTCTAAAGTCCAGAATACAATCAGCTGATTTCTAAGGTCCAGAATATAAAAAGTCGAGTTCTAAAGTCCAAAATACTATAAGTCGATTTCTAAGGTCCAGAATATAAAAAGTCGAGTTCTAAAGTTCCAAATACAATCAGTCGATTTCTAAAGTCCAGAATCGGTGGATTCAAAAGACTGTACTGCATGTTGTAAGGTAATACATTGCAGTGCATTAAGAGAAGTAGCAGTTGTAGTTTTTCTTTGTTTTTTTAAGAGCGCGTGAGGCTACGTTTAACGGAAAACCTTTCTTCCCGTGCACTTTTGTTTATGTAGGTTTTGCGTGTTGAAAGAAATCGGATTGTGTCGAGGAATGAGAAAATACTATATTCCTTTTTTTCTTTTTCATAAAGCATTCCCTTTTTCGGCTTCGGAGGGAAGAGAAAGATGAGAAACTTTAACAGTGACGTTTACTGAAAATGTAAAAGAGGTAATGAATCTAACCCCGTCTATATCATGTCAGGGAGGTCGTTCCTTTCATTTGTGAATGAGTACAAAAATGGAATAATAAAGCACGTAAACCTTTCAACGAGAAGAGAGGATGTTTGGAAGAAAAATAGATCAGTTGCAGTTTGCCCTTGCAACTGTTGTATTTGAAGATGGACGTTGAAGTATTCTTTCGCTTTTGGTCTTATTTAAGTGAAAAAAAAATTATTTATTGTAGTGATAGAAGCTGTAAAAGATGCTATCGTTCCCCTTTCTTGTATTTTCAACCACATAGTGGTAAACTGACCTTAGCCTGAAAAGTAGTGCTTCTGAGACATCTGATCATTGACTTCAAGTAAATTCTTCTTACAATCAAGAGATTCTTTCTGAATCTGAAATAACCGAACAAAAATCATGCAAGCAGCAACGACGTGTATTACATTAAGGTGATTCATTATGTCGTCGAGGACACTTGTTTAGATATTCCCGTCAAGGCGTAAAAGATGTATGCAAAAATTCGACGTTTCGCTGCAAAAGTAAAATCAGCAGCAAAGCGACAAGCGCAAAAGTATAGCTAAAGCGGGTAAATGAATAGAATAAAATATGCCAACAGAACTCGTACTGAACATGACAAACGATGAAAATTAGTTATCAGTGAGAGTGATCCCCGTTACTCCTCTGAGAGGATGGTATGATTCGATTCGAATTATTACAAATGTCTTAAGTAGAAACGCTTTAGTGGTCGGAAAGACGAATTATTTTAAAATGAAACATTGTTGGCATATTCTAATTTTCTGCCTTCAGTTTATTATATTGCATTAAATAACGCAAGCAACAGGCATCTATTCGCAAAACTGACTTTTTTAAAAATAAGTCATGTGTAGAACATTATCTACATAAGAAAAATTCTTGTTCCTTGCAAACTCTCATTTCTCTCAGGATAGATCCTAATTTAGACTATGTGAGCTACTCTTCGAGTTTCTGTAGAAATCTGGAAGAATGTATAATGACAACTATGATACATCTTTCCCCTACAACGGTATATTTTTTTGTTTAGTTTACTTCGAAGTACCGAGATCGTGCTCAGTAAATGATCACGTTGCCTCGCCTGCTTAATGTTCTGAAGGGTGAGGCAATAAATCTCTGCAGTATTTTTATACTTATTTCCTCTTCTCAGCGCACCCCTGCACTTTCAATCTGATACTGATCAGTGAAAATGCTAGTAATTTTTTTTTAGCGTATTTGCTTTTCGTTAATGCACTTCGTAGTATTTGTAGTATTGCAGGCGCTCATTCCATTCTTTAAAAATGACTCGACTTGAGCTTCCCCACAGTTCGTAGAAATTAAGATTATTAATAGCAAAAAAGTAGTCTACTCATCTCGAAAAAGAGAAAAAAAACCATTTCATTCATTAGTATCAGATTAGCGAAAGGGAAACCGCGACTCGAAGTCCCTTTATTGTGCGGTAATTTGACACCGATTAATGAAATATTTCTCGTCCTATCTTTATATTTATTAACCTGTTAATAGAGGTCTCTTACATGAAAGCAGTCCAGCATTAATCTAAAATTCCTGTTCTTTTTGGAAGCGAGCCCAAATCATCCTTACTTCTCAGTTTCTCCCTTTTCGATTCGTTCTCTTCCCTTCTCCCCCAGTTCAACTCCCAGTCATTAAACAATGGAAGAGGATTTTTCTTTCCCCTTCTTTCGAATTTTTCTTCTTTTTTTTTCAGGGCCTTTCCCTTGCGCTACAAGGTTCTTTTACCTGCCCCAAATAAAGAATTTCCTACTTTTACCCCCAGAGGAAAGGGCCCTTTGTTACAAGTGGATTTTCGCTCTGAGAAGTAGGGGGAAAAGTGTGGCTGTTCAAACTAATTAATATATATATCATTCGGGTTTTTTGTCATCATTTTTAGCAGTGTCTGTGTATTAGGAAAGATCGCTTAGAAATTGACGTGTAATTGAGATCTTTAATTCTTTTTGTAGAGTAACAATATTCGTGGCTTTAATATATATTTACAGTATGTAATTAATCATGATTTTTCATGTTTCGAATATGCATTTTTTAATGGTTCATTGTTACTCGAAAATTTATTCACCAGTCTTTCTCCCGATAAATCTTCAGGTGGTTCAGAGACGCAAGAATAAGGTATATGCATTTTCTGTTCATATATTTGTGCTTATTTCATAAATGGATACATTCATCATACATATTAGCTTTAACTTGACCCCATAAAATATTTTGTTATCGAGTATTCGGCACTAGGAGCGAAAACGAGGTTAGAAAGAACCTCATTCACATTGAGGAAATTATTGGCTTCTTTGTGTGCCTGTTGTAGTATTTACACGTCTTGCCAGAACCTTGGATCTGGCTGTTACGGTTACATCGTAAGGTGTTGATAATATACTTTGCTTCAATTTACTGATATATTTCTTGCGAAGTTATGTCCTTTTACGGGAATCGATGACATTCCGAAGGTTGCAGGTGCCAATAGTCTACTACAGATAATTGCTAACGATTATTTTGTCCACATGGTCTCACCTTGAATAGATTTACGTCTTTTTCTGGATTAGTGCAATAGCTTATCTTTCAACAGACATGTAACCTAAAGCTGTGTTTGGTACATGTCTAGAGGTTTAAGAACAACATTACTGCTAAGTTATATGATCGGTAACATAGCGAATAAGTTACAATCAGTAAAAAATGTGATTACATATAAATATGGCTTATATCATAGGGAGATTTTAAGTAAAACCTAAACCAAAGGGTATACTGAATTATAAACCATGAAAATATTATTATAATGAATTATATCTACAAACCAAGAAATTATAAATTAAAATGGTATCTTAAAGCAATATCTAAAGGTTGGGGAGGGGGTAAAATTATTTTGTGCGTCATGACATACTGATAGTAATCTTTCCACTTTTATTTAAACACACACAGACACACATATATATATATAACATATATATATATATATATATATATATATATATATATATATATATATATATATATATATATATATATAATGCAAATAAATTCTTTTGTTAAAACAGGATACGTCTCAAATATAAAAGGCCCATTCAAACACTTTGGTTTAAAGCTAAGGACTATATTTTGGTGGACTAACTGCCACACTTATGAAGGAGTAAATGACAGAAGAAGTTACATTGGCGAAATATTTAGTGGGAGATATGCCCTTAGGTGATGCCTGGGGTCACCGCTAAGCCGACGTTAGTTCTGTTAACTGTCTTAATGCGCTTCATCGTTGCCTAAAGGAAGATATTGTCTATATGATCAGAGTCCCAGCTCTATTGGAAAGGTTCATCCTATTATCTTGTTGTTTTATCAGTGATGATTCTACCAATTGACGTTTGTATTGACAGCTGCTTTTGTATAAAATTCGGGATGAGTTCCAATCCACGGAATGGTTCGTGTTATTTATATGATGGAAACAACTATGTTGGCCATATCTAATGAACACTTATGTTGAGTTAATCTTTCCGAGAGAGATTTTCTAGTATATCCATAGTATTTCTTATCACAATCCCGACAGGGGATTTCATAAATGGCTACGTCTTTAAAAACTGGTTTATATATATATATATATATATATATATATATATATATATATATATATATATATATATATATATATACTATATATATATATATATATATATATATATATATATATATATATATATATATATATATATATATGCTATAATGTTCAAATGATCATGTTAGGACTGACCTCTTTGACTGTCCAATATAGTTGGCGCTACAGAAGTCACACTTGTATGATGCCAGACGAAAGGGTCTGAAAATAGTTTATCCTTATGGTTTAATAACGCTTGAAAGAATGAAACACGACGCAAATATAATGTGGTTCTTATCCTGTGCCTTTCTTATTATTGCTTTAACATAGTAATTAATCTCACTAGTAGAGTTGGTAACTCAATGTATATAAGGATATATATTTCAAAGTACGTGATCTGCATAGTATTTTTATTCTATTTTCTGTTGCTGTTGCTAGTTTAATGTCAAAATGGCAATTTGGTTAATTAGCTGTTCTGCTAACCTGAATGCTTTCAATTTTTTCCATGCCAGTGATGAGGAGTATTGGGTCGCAGCAGCCTTTCAAAATATAAACGTCCACGAATTCCTAATCAAAAGATACTAAAAAGGGGACTGGAATGTGCCATTGGTTAGCTTTAGTTCCACATGACTTGATACGAATGACTGATTCATGAAAAAAGAACGGATTTCCAGGTCCTCCGCGGGAAGTATCCAAAACTTTTCTGATTTGAAGTTCTTATCAGTCCACGTAAAGCTTTCGTCGCGCTACGAAGTTTTGATGCAGCAGTTTTACTTTTGACATCTTGATAAATGCATGCAGTCATGCTAGCAAGCGCGCCCTTACACGCACAACACACATGTATACGTTTTGGCCGGAACGCTTGCAGTTTATATTCGCTTTGGGAAATATCCTCGCTTGATAGAACCGT
>NC_087217.1:1707620-1800120 GCF_015104395.2 Macrobrachium nipponense | reverse complement strand
TAATCTATAAAAATGAAAGAAAATCGAGATCGTAAAGATTGTGAAAAACATTTATGCAGAACAAACCTTACGTTCGCAAGGACCGAGATTAGCAGAACACAAAAGACTTGTTGGGTGTAGCCTATAAATTATGGGGACTCTTGGGCGTCATATTATTTGGAGTGAGTCGTCTTTACTATTCAAAAGTGCCTGCCCATATATAGGAAGACACTTAAATCAGCCATTTTAAGCCAAACAGACAGCATGAACTTGGCCAGAGACTAGAAGCGTAATTCATCGCTTATCAAGAGCAGTACACAAGAAATCTGGAAGAAAATAAATCTGACTGAATACCTCGTAAATCAAATACTTATCCAAACTAACTATATGTCTATATATTATATATATATATATATATATATATATATATATATATATATATATATATATATATATATATATATATATATATTATATTAGCTGAAGCCACTGGGAAAATTTAAAAAAGAAAAGACAGAGTGCTAAGTACTTTCGTGTATTTAACACATCTTCGGGGCACAAAGTAATACAAAACGTAAAACCTAGTGAGCAAGAACTTTCTCACAAAATTGCAAAGTGAAGAAGAAAAAAAACATAAAAACTGGCTAGACAAGTAGTCAGTGTTTTTCTTTTTTTTGTAGGTAATGGGGTCGTTGGGCAATTGCTCTCTTTCTTTTGACTTGTTGGGGTGTTGAGTGGTTGGGTGATCTAGGGGAATGTTGTTTCTGTTTGTAATGGCCTTATTGTACATATAATTTTTATGTATTTTTTTTTCGTCTTCTTCACTTTCCTTTTGTAAGAGCTTTCTTGTTCACTATTTTTTAAATTTTGTATTACTTTTTGCCCCGAAGATGTGTTAAATACACGATAGGTCTTGGTGCTCTGTCTTTTCTTTTTTAAAATTTTTCCTAGTGGCTTCAGCTAATAAACAAAATCACGTGCTTACTTTTGTGATTTCTTTAATATATATATATATAATATATATATATATATATATATATATATATATAATATATATATATATATATATATATTATATATATATATATATATATATATATATATATATATTATATATATATAAAGGAGTCACAGAAGCTAGAAAACTTCTTTCCCTAAATAATGGAACCAATTCTTACAAATACCCAGTCAACAGAAACAGACAGATGAGGATGACTGTGGGTAAAAACAAAGCCTGTCCAGGTCACGGTTAACAAGCTCTAAACGCTTGTAAAAGTATTATAAGATGCGTGGCGCCTCAAGAGGTCATATTTCTTGAAGTCCGGCCAAAATACCATCCATTCAAGTAACTGCATTAGTCTTAAAAGATTAATGTCTAGTCATTTGAGATTGCTTGATCTTGAGTTTCTAAATGCATGGTATGTTATCCGCAAAGATGTCTTCATATTTCTTGATGTTTTACTTAAGACTTATCTGTAATTTTAAGAACATTGACAGAATTTCTGTTCAAATTTTCCCTCTCTGTGTCAAAAGGTGATTTAGAGCTGAATTTTGTACAACAGTCAGTTACTTTTGATAACCAAATGTTGAATGAAATGTAGTTATAGTCATCTTGATTATTAGATATATTAATCGTTCATTCCCGGAGAGCCTTAAACAAATAGCCGTATTATTATTTAACCCTCGTTTCTGTAGTTGGAACAGTGTACGATTTTTTGTCGACATAAATTTTCATTGTTTTTACCTCCTAAATGTGGATATCTTAAACTTAATTTATCTGAATAAACTTTCCTTTCGCTCTGGCAGTTGTCGCGACCATTTTATTTCTGCCTTCCATTAAGTGAAACTTTCTCCTGCATAAACTTATTTTTCGTTGAAAATTGTGAGTCACTTGAGGATGGTTATACTTGAGAAGGTTCGTATTGTAGTTTGACGCTTTACTTCACTGAATAGTTGTGCTCTTCTGATAAAACTTTTTTAAAGTCTAAAGAATAAAATTTTGAAAGGTCTCATTTTGATGCATTATTTAAGGCAATTCGTAAAGCCAGTTTAAGGTTATATATAACAAATATATATGATATACTATATACTATATATATATATATGTATATATATATATATATATATATATATATATATATATATATATATATGTATATATATATGTATCTATATGTGTGTGTGTGTGTGTGTATGTATGTATGTATGCATGTATGTATGTAGTTGAGAATGCTATATGTAGAAAACAATAACGCGAGAATGAAAATGGCAGGAAATTCCACATGTGAACATTTCTGAGTCCATTAAATCTGTCAGTCAGTACATTCCTAATGCTACCTTCTGAAAAAAGGATCTGGCTGAAATCTAGAGCCAATTGGGATTACATTATTGGCGCTTGACAGGCATTTAATATTTCAGATGCTATACCTGACTCAAATCCCGAGATGAGGTTGAATGAAGTGCTAACGGTTAATTTGGAAAAATATGTTCCTAGAAGGTCATCAATACCAGGACAAATGACAGCGTATGGTTTGTTGATACATTTAGAAAGTTACCAACCAAATTCAACGCATGGAGGCAATCGTTCATATGAAAGCTACACCATTTTTGTTGCGACTCGGTATGGTGCGAATAGACTTGCCACATACCTGAAAGAAACTACGATAATTCATTAAAGAAGAAATTGGAAGAAATTGTTTTGACCTCATCTGTGGTAGAGCAAATTGGCAGATTTTATATTTGGGTCAGGCTTGTCTTTCCTTCCAGCCACTACGCACAGATTGATTGATTGATGTCCCTCCGGAAAAGGCCGAACTGCTTCATCGAGCTTTTGAAGCTAAGCAATCGGCTGAGGATGTCCCTCTCTCTGACGCTTGTCATCTTGAACCTACTCTTACATAATTTGCTCTAGGGAAGTTGGGAAAATTCTTGGATAGTCTTGTAAATGGTTATTTACGTTTAATACGTTTTTTAACATAGCGCATCAATTTTACCTGCGTATTCAGTATATAATTATACGGAGGACTGAGTTTCTATATGCACGGCTCTATTTTTGTTGTTTTCTTTCAAGGTCAGTCTGCTTAAACATGGATTGTCTAGACCACAGTTAATCTTGTGAATCACACTAAGTCAATAACAATGCATCCTTTTTTCTTTTCACCCAACTTTCCTTCATTTTCCTAATCGATTGCATCACTAAGTTTATAAAAATTCATAGATAAGTAGAAGAGTATATAAACAAAAACTGAAGGTTAAATATATTTATCAGCAACTTTCAATCACAGTTTTTTATTTTAGTATGCATGTTCATAAGAAATAGGTTATAAGAAAAATAAACTAATTAGAAATAAATATAATCCACATTTGAAGTGTCACTAACGTGTACAGCAGTTGCCTCGTTGTGTATTATTACTTTTTGCTGACAATTTCGCTCCTATAAATGTTTGCTGGGCGAGCACTTCACTGACCGTGAGGATCCCGAATTTGTTTACCGCAGGCAGCAGTTGAAGGATTAAAAAGGTTTCTAGTGAGTTGTCTCCCGAGATTATTAGAATCTATAGATTTTTGTGTAAATGTAGAATCTTTGCTGTTGAGCCCAAAGCTTTGTAATACAATGCCTGTTCAAAATAATGACTTATTTGCAGATTGCAGTGACTATAAGCCAATTTCTGTTCTCCCTGTGCTCTTCAAAGCTGCGGAAAAACTTATTTTTGAGCCACTCTATAAGTATGTGGACTCCAAATGATTCTTAGTTAATAGTCAATATGCATATAGGATGCAGTTAGGTACCTGCCATGCGACAGAACCCTGATGAAAGTTTTGAGTGTAGAGTAATTCAAATAAATTTAAGTGCTACTTTTGATTTAATAAATCATAAGACACTTCTTTTTAAACTTCAGAATGTTTTTGACATGCAACCCGAGATGAGGAACAGGGGCTACAAATGAATAGCTATGGTCTGTGACAAAGAAATAGTATCTAGAGAAGAGGTACTTTTCAAACTTAATGAATAGGGAAATAAACGACGCACTTCAATTGTGAGAGTGTATTTCCAAAAATGAAAAAGGGAAACTTCCTTTATGGTAAATTGGATGAAGGGATGGTCAACCAATTATTTAACTATATTTAGTATATCCTGAACGTCGTGGTATATAGTGGCATGGTCGGTGACTTTTATTGCGTGGCTCTCGATTTAAATTCTAATTCAAACTTGATACGAAAAATTATGAGAAAAAGATAGAGAAAAATACTTCTATAAAGAAGTATTTTAAAACACTGACAATATAAATCTGAATCGTCACCGAGTGTCAGTGAGGCTTAAAATAATACCACATACTGCAACATTATTACAAAGTTATACGACATAAAACTCCATTCACGGAAACTGACGCATTTGCTCATTAACATACACACAATTTTTTCCTTTCTACTCTTTCTTCGTGGAGGGTACGCTTTGTGGGATCTAATGGGTTTAGCTTGGGCAGTAAAATTACAGTGCATTAAGATTACGCCGTTTTCCTTGCTGTTAAAACTTTCCTTAACTTTTTCTTCTTTCCTTGAGTCTTGGAAGCTTTTATTTTAGCCTTAACCTTTTATTCTTTTTTTTTTTTTGTTCTCTCCGGAGACTAAGTTCCCTCGACTGCATCCACTCAATACTTTACGAGCTTGGTAACATGCTATTAAAGATAATGACTTCGAAAAGAGCCCCGTGCTTTTAGGAAACTCGCCTGTTTTCCAGGCTATGACTTCGCCGAGGATCTAAAGATAAGAGATGATAAAAATAGAAATAAGTCTTTTCATTTTGAACAGACTTAGATGTACACGCCTGAACATTAGCATGTAGTTAATGTACATAAAATATGCAAAAAATACATGCAAAAATACATGCACACACCTTATATAGATTATATATATATATATATATATATATATATATATATATATATATATATATATATATATATATATATATGCATATTGGCAAGCCATTATCCTACCAGTCATGACTCACGTTACTAGTTGCATGAGGTTTTAGCCTTACCATCTCTTTAACATTAATACGAGGAACATACTGATGTGCCAGCGTGCCCATTGTTATGGTACAATAGTCAAAGTGACTTTTAATAACATCTGTTAGCCTTAGAGACGGTGTTTCTCAGAAGTACGGGTGGGTTTCCTAAGGAACTAAGCGAACCCCATGTCTATGTTTTGCACTGAAATGACCCCAGATAACAAATGATATCTTGGGTTGAACAAATAGTGTTGAATAGGTTTTTTTCCTATCATGGTATCAAATATACAGTTATCGCTGAGGGGATTGTATCAGAATCCACATGCACAATCTTTATCTACAAACGCTGTAGTTAATGTCAATATCGTATGAGATACAGATATACGCAAATGTTATGGTTATTTAGGATCGATTTATTTTATTTAGAAATATGTAGTATTTGAAAAACTAACTCAAAATAATTGACCTCACATAACAATAAATTAATTATCCAGCATTATCCCAGTAATCTGACAAGCCAGAAAAATAAAGTGCTGAAAAATTATATAGAAACAATTCGTGAAATTTAGATAAATTTCCATAGCATCCAAATTTTCTTCAAGGCCTTTAAATATGACTTTGTGATCGTGCTTCCTAGTTAATGGTTCCAGAAAATGCGATGCCACCTTTAGTTTTTCAAACTTCAAAGTGAGTTATTAACATATGACTCTGAATGGCAGCTGGCATGTTTCAGTGAATAAAAAAAACGAAAATTTGCATACGGAGAAATATTTGAGTATGAAAATGGGTTAATCAGAGGGTCAGCTGATGAAATTAGTTAATCCGGGTCGAGATAAACGAATTGCCATCCCCAATGCAATGTGACTCATATTCCAGCCCTACGAAGAAAGATCCTGCATGTGGTGTATTTGATAATATTTTGTTTGTTTTAAACTCTATATTAATACAAAAACGTGTTTGATATTTCTTATAATTGGACAAAATGTTTCCTTCCGCCTTCTAAATAGTCATTTGAACTATTGTCTCATAAGTAACTTTAATTTTTGTAATTAGACGGGTGCAAGTGTGTGTGTGTGTGTATTGTGTGTTGTGTGTTGTGTGTGTGTGTGTGTGTGTGTGTGTGCGGAAGGGGAGAGGGGAGGTAGTTCGTGTGTACATGTAGCAGTGTGTTACTTGCCCTCATTTGTAAAATAATAATACATTTGACTCTTTAAAATGGGCAGTAATAGATTTCTATCAGTAATAGATTTCCCAGTTATACAAGCAAATAATACGATGGGCCGATGAAACCGGTTGAAACCGGTCAAGCCTCAAGTGTTTTGGACTTTATCTGGGCAGTTGGAAGACTTTTCCATTTTCTACATATAGCAGAAACATCGATTGTCACTCGTCGTTTTCGAATGAATATCCTGTTCTTCCCTACAAAGATGTAATTTGCCAAACTTTCATACATGTTATCAGTTAGGTAGATGTACCACAAGGGTAAAATTACACTTAAAAATCTTAATTATCGTCCCTTTTTCTGATGGCATTAGCAGACTTTTTGCAATTTGCTGAAATCCTAATATCCGGTAAACCACTGACATCCTTAGATAAGATGCATGCTATATGTGGGATAATAGAAATAAAATAATAAATGTTGACATTTTTATAGTAATATATGTATTTTTCACAATAATTTTGTGTAATATGAATGTAAACCCTTCGTTAGACAGTAATAGTACGCGATTTTTTGACATAATTAGCTAAATTCATTGGTATTCTAACTGCTTACTTTACAGAGGTAACATATAAAATGGATTTTGATGACATATTAATTATCCGTTCTGGACAATGCAATAACTACAATTTTTGCCACTAAAAAAGAATTCAAATTAACTTGTAAAATACAGAAATTAAAGATCAAGTCTGGCTTCATAAAACAAAATGGAGTTTTTTGCTACATAAACTTTTTTCGAATAATAAAAGTCAGGCTGGCTAATTGCTTGAAACTTCAGATCGCATATGCAATGTATTTCACAATTCGTGAATCTTGTGTAGCAGTACAATGCAGTTCCGCTGTATGCAAATATGACGCCATACTGTCTATCTAAAAGGTCCATCTCTCCACGTCAATAGTCCCAAGTGATGTGCTGCGGATTCCATGCAAATGAATTCCGTTCGTTCGCTTTCTGGATTTTCCAATTTTTTTTCCAGGTCTGCGTAAAAAGGGAAATTTCTGGTTAATCTGTTTTAAACTGCATTTGAGAGTACAAAAGGTCCAGAGCCAATACTGAAAGGAAAATAAAGGGGAGACTAAATGGTAGATTTTACGTTATCCTTTGGAAAGAGAAAGAGAGAATATTTTACTTGTAATTCTGAAATGTTTTGAGGAGTAGGCAGTGTGAAAGGATTGTCTTTCTTTTTTCAAAATTACATTTTGATTCAGTTTATGCTCCATTAATAAAAAAAAAAATGATTATTCATAGAGTACAGTCTCCACATGAATATTTGCTTTCAAAATTAAATATTTTTGCCTGTTACATCAGCATGTTGTCGTGTTATTAATTTCCTGTATATATTATGTGTGAATGTATGTATGTATAATATATATATATATATATATATATATATATATATATATATATATATGTATATATATATATATATATATATATATATATATATATATATATATATATATATACGTATATATATATATATATATATATATTATATATATATATATATATATATATATATATATATATATATGAATCCTAATACTGTAAGCGTGGCTGATATGAGAGATGAAAGTTTCATCCCTCTATTGGATTTTGAACGTATAACGAAAATGTTTCAAGCTATATACTACGCCACGGCAGAAAACATGAAGGTAATGCCACATATTTCCAACCATTTGTCTGCCACAAGCATACTTTCATAAGTAGCTCTCTAACAGGCCTTTATATATGAAACTTTACATCCCTATTTATCGTGATATCTATGAATATTAACGAAATTAGGAATTAGATGAAAGAATAAGTTTCAGCCCAGTAGCAGAAACCCTATAGCTTCTGTTTTGTTTCCGTTTGAGGAATAAAGTATTTTTTTCACTTAATTGCCAGTTTCTTTAATATCCTTTTATAACATGGATAAGCTTTTTTTTACAGGAAAGTAGACTTGAGGCCGTTTGGTGCACACGTGGCTCTGACTTCTCAGTGACTGGATAGAAAATGTTTGCCGACATTTTAATACCTGTGTGCTGGTAACTCAAAGCATTTTGGATTCAAGTTCAAATGTGTTCGAGGGTTGGAACTTATTCTCTCATGTAATGGACAGTTACACGAATATTCAAATATAGCACATGAAGGAAGTTGATTCTCAAAGAGGTTTACTATAAAAGTATTTTAAAGGCTAACAGCAAGTGACACTAACTTCCGAAGAATTAAAAAAAAAACTTTTCTGCTGTTGCGTCGTTGTTCCTATTGTGTGCGTGGATTTAAAGCATCTAGAATGCAAGATGTAAAGCGCTGTTTGAACGATTCCCTCATTTTAATTACCATTTCATTTCCATTCACATATATCTCATAGGAATAATTTGAGGTGACAATTACATTGGCATGAGAAAGAGGATCAAGGAATGTGTGCTCGAAGCAGAGGTTCAGTAGGTCGAGGTGTGGACAGTAATGTATGCTATTGGCTCAAAGCATCTTTTATGCCCTGGAGTTATTATCTCATTTAACTAAATTTCATAAACTTTCATACATATCACAAGCTACATACAATGGAGGAAAAATTGTTCTCCTGTGCCGTGATTGGGTATGCGTCTCAAAGCATTTTGAATGTGAGTTCAAATCCACTAGTGCAGCGCCTCAGTGGCGTGGTTGGTTTGGTGTTTGCTTCTCACCTCGGTGGTCGCGGGTTCGATTCTCGGCTATTCCATTGAGGAGTGAGAGATGTGTATTTCTGGTGATAGAAGTTCACTCTCGACGTGGTTCGGAAGTCACGTAAAGCCATTGGTCCCGTTGCTGAATAACCACTAGTTCCATGTAACGTAAAACACCATACAAACAAACAAACAAATCCACTAGAGTGCTGAAAATGATTCTTTTAATATATAATTGCCCATAAAATTAACATTCATCTATGTATATGACATGAAAAACTGAATTATACCGACACGCTCGTGAGTTTTCCATAATTCTGATTCACTTATTAATTGCGCCTTATATTTATTTTCATTCATATATTTAATATTCAGAAGTAATTAACAATGACATCTATACTAGCATGATAGAGAATTTTCTTTGCAAGTAAGCTACAACAGGTATGTATGGCATGTACCCATGCATATGCACACACGTAAAAATATGTATGTGGTGTGTGAGTATGTGTGTTTGTGCACGCGCTCTTATCGAATATAGTGTGAGGTTTGTTTTGAAAAGGTTAAGAGAAATAGTAGAAGAAACAAGAATTCAGAGTATCTATACAGTCATGATCTCCTTTGAAAACAATTAAAATGGTAATGTTACTTGGAAATGGTAATGTTACTTGGAAGAGGAAATTAACACGAGTAACCAAACGCTAAAACCAGGCAAATGAGTCCTCCTATAACAAATTCCTGAAGGAATTCCGCAGTCTTTCAGGAGACGACAACGTTAGATTCAGACCGAAGGGGAAAGAATTTTACTGTTGCTAAGAATGCACTCATGGCCGACATAGAAATGTTCTGGGAAATGGGAGCAGATATGTTATTTCTAGCTGGGGATTAGACAATACTTAGTTTATGTTGAAAATAGGAGGAAACTTGAAGTTATTTTTTTTTCTATGAAAATAGGTTAAAATAAAATCCCATTCGAAGTTGTGATGCTCCATACTCTAAACAGAATGGGTTTGCAGTTCAGTAGTAACGTGTAGAGATTAAAAGGGATGCCAGAAAGGTTCCTGGACGAGGTAGCTGACAAAGGGAAATTTCATGTGATAGTTTTACTGAGAGAGAGAGAGAGAGAGATTAATGATTGCGCAGCTATGCTAGCCTCCGCCGATAAGACACTAGGAACATGGGTCTCAGTCAGGATCTGGTTTTGAGTCCCAAATCAATTGTTTTGTAAGATATAAAGAAAAGAGAGCTGCATTTAGAGCATTTCAGGAACGCTAAAAATATACAAGTTCTCTGGTTGCAAAAGAGACGTGTGAGAATAGGAAGAAAGAAATAACGCACATATGACGTAATTGTTAGAAGAGACAAGAGAATGCTCTTGAAAGAAATAGTGGCCTTAAAGAATGTTGTTGGTCAGAAGTAAAAGATAATTCATAACTGGTTGTCTGGGAAATTGCTATGTTTTATCATCTGAGGGGCTGTTTATCTCCTGCATTGTTATGGGTGAAACAAATCTCCTCATGGTTCGAGACATTAAAGCATGCATTGCTTAGAAACTTCATTCATGTAGGAGCTTGAAATATATTTGGGCCATGAATATTTGAAACTGACCCGCAAAAGTTGGATAAATTTTAGTCGTTTTGGTTTCGAATATCATAAGAAAGGTACATTCTAATTTTATTTTAATTAGCTTTAGCATTTTTCCTGGTGATAACTAACTGCCTTCTGCTTTGGTGAACGTTATAGGTTTTGATGTGATTATCGGGACATTTGAGTAAAAATAAGAGTAAGGATTTTAATTGATTCAAATCAAAGGGAGATATATCAGTGACGTGTAAACTACGAAGCAGGACGGTTGTAATTTATTACTGTTTTGATATGATATAGTGCTACGATTTAAATGATTTATTTTTTAATATACGTGTCAATCTTAAAACTACAGACACCCTTTATACTAAACAAGTTGCCCGTATTCCATATTTTTATTCTTAGCTATTTGCAAAACCTCAGTCTTTTCCAAGAAAGGTAGCAAGTCCTATTTAATAGAATAACTGAAAACCACAGCGGTGTTCTTTAAAACATCGTCAACTTTGAAACAAGGAAGGAACTTTGTTTTTGAAAAGATTCTGTTTTAATAAAATAAAGTCTTTTATTACGTTACAAGGGGTAGAAAAGTAAAAGTAGAACTCTCGAAAATTTAATTAAAGCTTCCTTCTAAACTTCCCGGCAAGGTCATAGTTTAACAGCCTATTTGTAAACCATCAAAGGACTATGCTGTGTAGGGGGGCTGTGTGACAAAAGGTAATAGAAGTTGCCATAATATTAGCAAGACACTGATAATAAGCAGGGAAACTACGAGGACTTGCTATTATTGACCGTTGTTAAAGCAAATAAATTGATAATTGAAATATTGAAAGATATCTTGGTCCGAATATTTTTTATTTACTAATTTCTTACATATAGGAAGAGTATTGTCATATCAAAATAAATATATGCTGCTGTCATTCTTTGCTCATGTTAATCAGTAAACATATTTCGATGTTTATGTTCGTATATAAAGTTAAAATAGGATTGTATTTCACAATAAATGATCACTTGTGAAGCATCTCTAGTGTTCCTTTACCAAATTCGTCAAGATTCAAAAGGATTTATATGGCGCATTACAAAAAGGGTAAAAGTAAATGAAGTTCAGGGATGTGGTTCTTTTCTGAAAGGGTAAAGATGCCGGGTAGCCTGTAACATTTCTTGGTTTGTCTGAGAAAGGGTACTGTAAAAATTTGGCTGAAAGTAAAATAATTACAACGGGATCGTTAGGGAAAGAGAAGTCATATGAAACGTTTTGGAATGGAAAATTCGATAGTTATATGAAAGGTTTTGGAATGAATAGGCCAAAAGAAGCTTGTGATAGAATTGTGATTGACATGTATGGCAGGGAGTGTGGGTATGTTTAGTGTAGAAGGTATTTTGTTGAATTATTAAAAGATATTTTGATCAGAGCAAAGCATTTGTTATATATATATATATATATATATATATATATATATATATATATATATATATATATATATATATATGTATGTATGCATGTATGTGTACACACACTTACACACACACATAAATATATATATATATATATATATATATAGTATATATATATATATATATATATATATATATATATATATATATTCTTACGGTGTCGAAATATCCTGGCCAAAGGCCGCCACAATGCTACGGTGTCGAAATATCCTGGCCAAGGGTCGACACAATGTTACGGCATCTGAGAGAGGTCCGCTTCAGGTTTGATATGAGATAATAATAAAAAAAAATATTTCAACACCAACAGTTGAAACTGAGGATACGAATATAGAAAGAAACACTAACACAGCAAAGGTTTATTTACAAGCTTACTAACAATGGTAAATGCAGAATGGTATCTCCTATTTACATAAAAAGACAGAATCTTACATTGCATGAACTGGGGGAACAGTGAGGCAATTCAAATATTTGCTAGTCAATTTGGTAGTTCAAAGCGATGGCTTCTCCAAAAGTAGAGCAGCAATTGCATACGTCCTCTTGACTCCATATTGCAGAAACTAGTCTACTTGAAAGGCAGGAACTACCCAAAACTTCTAGCAGGACCTTTTCTTCTCTGAAGTCTGCTCGACGTCGAGATAACACAAGATAATTCGTCCACTCCTGAAGACAAATAGACCAATATCCAAACAACTCTTTTGATCCTTCGTTGGTTCCTTTTTCTCATATCTCACGGATGATCTCTGCTGCTGCTGATCTCTCACTGATAATCTGATCTGTGGCTCTTACTGAGGATATCTCTCTGTGACTAACTGTAGTCTCTCTTTTACAATCTCTCTCTCTCTCTTACGATCACTGCTCTCCAAAGTTCGTTCGTCGTATTTATACGGCACTCTGGGGGCGGAGCCTACGGGGAGCGTCACAGACTCCAGGGATTTCTAGAACTTCTTAGATAAATCTAGACGAGGTATTGAATCAGAAATCGCGGCGTTTCTCACGTCCCGACGAGTTCCACAACACTCCTGCCGATTCTAGAACCATCATGATAACAGGCACCTCCAACACAATACGCTAACGCCTCCTTGCTGCCGAACTTCTCGAAAATGCGTTCTCCTTTCCTTTATCTTTCTTTGCTATGAAGCAATTACCATCACACGCCCCCCCAATAGAGAAAAAAATGAAATCAACTGATTTTATTTTTTTCTAAAGCGAAGCAAGTATTAAACAGCGGGGAAACAATTCTGCATAAAGCTTTAATCCAGTCAAACACTCACGCTTCTCCACTCACACTCACTCGTGCGATAACAGAAAACGGTTATTAGGCTACTCATTCTGAAAACTCTAGAGAGGCTACTAGCTATAACATTATCCTTCTCTCTTACTTTATCCGTTTTCTGAACTCTGATGAAAACTTATAAATACTAAAACACCTCTTGTGTTATTCTCAAAACTAATCTCACTCAGTAACACTGTTACACGGGCAGAGGCCACGGCATGGGGCATTGTTTATAATTCTGAAGCAAATTTACATTCGTTGCCTTTGCTCTACTCTTACCCACATTAATTCTATGATATATATTTCCCCTCTTCTCTAAAACTGAAAAAGGACCTTCAAACTTATAAGGTAAAAATGGACTTTCTCTCGAGACTAGTACTAAAACTCTATCTCTTACACACAAACTACTCTTGTTTGCTCTAAGATCAAGTTTCTCTTTAGTTCCCCCTTGACTTCCGTTTGGGTTTTCTTTCGCTAAGTGCCAAACGCTTCTGTTCTCCTCCACTAGTTGCCAAACATCTCTTAAATTGTTCTTATAATACTCAAGATTAGTTATGTAATCTTCTCTACCCTTACTTCTAGACAAAGGTCCGACCATATTTATAAATACATTCTCAAAAGATAAGCCTACTGAAGGAATATTACACAACTGAACTCTGGGAATTACTTGAATCGGTTTCCCAGCAATTTGATATTCTTGATAGCTTAAAACACACCTCTTTACATCATTTTTCATTTTAGGCCAAAAGTACGCCCTACTAATGCACTTGACAGTTTTAATTACTCCCAAATGTCCTTGCTCATCGAGTACTAACTTCAAAACTAGTTCACGAAGCTTCCTATGAACTACTAATTGTTCTGTGACTTCCTCTTTACTACCTGACTCAGGACGAACATGACACAAAACTTCGTCCTTTACACAAAAAGTTTCCTTACACACATCATCGAGATCATCATCCAGCTCACATTAAAAAATTCGGGTTAGTGTCTCATCCTCTTTCTGCAACTTGACTAGCTCATCCTTATCCAAAATGTTAGAGCCTAATTCATCACCGTAACTAGGACTAGATACCTGTGCATTTACTACGCTACTTCCGACAGCTACACCTTCAGTTTGGCTATCACTGTCCACGATAGACTCCGGTCTCTGAGCCACGCTCATTCCAAGATCAACCTCGCCACCTCTATCACACTCGTTCGAATCCACGAACTCACTCACGTTCGAATCCACGAACTTACTCACGTTCGAATCCACGAACTCACTCTCGTTCGAATCCACGAACTTATTCTCGTTTGAATCCATGAACTTACTCTCGTTCGAATCCACGAACAAATTATGATCGTAGTCTATGTCTGTATCTAAACCCGACCTAGTTACTACCATTTCAGGCACTGGAATATTCCTCACAACAGGATTCACATTCTTGGATAAAGCTAAGTCGTTACCGACAGTAATGTCAACGCCTTCGACAGGCAAACTGTCCACAACTGCAAGTTTTACTTCTCCTGACACTACCTGACTTTCTAAATTCAACTTCAACAAAGGACAAAGAACACAAGTGTTAGGAAATCCACCTAACAAGACTTTCTCTTCTATATTGATTTCTGCCCTATTCGGCACACACTCTCTTCGAATCAGTGAGACAGCAGCCCATGTGTCTCGAAGCAAGACTACTTCTCTCGAATCTACTCCTCCAAGAGAGGAAACTACGCCTTCTGACAGAAATTCACCAAAAACTTTCCTAGTTTCACTCATCACATCATCCCTACTTGACGAAAGGTTAACTAGAGACACTGGTTTCTTACAGTCCTTCTTTTCTACTGCACAATTTCTCGCTAAGTGCCCTTTCCCATTACATCGGAAACAAGTTAATTCTGAACCACTAGATGCAACCTTACTCGTACAAACCTTAGACGTATGACCAGGTTTTCCGCATATATAACAGGAATAGTCACTTCTACTCGCATTGCTATTACTAGGACTGAAACCTTTACTGCTTTGTACTCTACCAGACGAAGGATCATTTCGTTTCTAACTAACACTCAAATCATGAGTTAGACGATATTCGTCAGCTAGCCTAGTTGCTCCTGCAAAAGATACTTCTCGCCTATCCTCTATATAAAGTTTAATCTCAGGAGATACGTTATCTTTGAAGTTTTCTAACAACACTAAGTTCTTCAAACTATCAAAATCCTCAACCTTAGCAGAAGTTAACCAATCAAAAAACAGTCTTTCTAACTTCTTACCGTATTCTACATACGTAATATTTTCATCCTTTCTCAAATTTCTAAATTTCTTACGGTACGCCTCCGGTACTAACCTATATGTGCTAAGAACAGTTTCTTTCACGATATCGTAATTATCACAATCCTACTTAGACATGCAACTATACACAGTAAGTGCCCTACCACTCAAAACTGATTGCAAATATAAAGTCCACATTTGTTTAGGAGAACCTACTCGTTCCATTAACTTCTCAAAACACATGAAATATGTCATAACATCTTCCTCATCAAACTTTGGTACTAATTTTAGCACTGCACTCATACCTAATGTATCAGCTCCGTTTTCGTTCTCGCCTGACTTGCTAGTCAATTTGGTAATTCAAAGCGATGGCTTCTCCAAAAGTAGAGCGGCAATTGCAGACGTCCTCTTGACTCCGTATTGCAGAAACTAGTCTACTTGAAAGGCAGGAACTACCCAAAACCTCTGGCAGGACCTTTTCTTCTCTGAAGTCTGCTCGACGTCGAGATAACACGAGATAATTCGTCCACTCCTGGAGACGACTGGACCAATATCCAACCAACTTTCGAACAACTCTTTTGATCCTTCGTTGGTTCCTTTTTCTCGTATCTCACGGATGATCTCTGCTGCTGCTGATCTCTCACTGATAATCTGATCTGTGGCTCTTACTGAGGATATCTCTCTGTGACTAACTGGAGTCTCTCTTTTACGATCTCTCTCTCTCTTACGATCACTGCTCTCCAAAGTTCGTTCGTCGTATTTATACGGCACTCTGGGGGCGGAGCCTACGGGGAGCGTCACAGACTCCAGGGATTTCTAGAACTTCTTAAATGAATCTAGACGAGGTATTGAATCAGAAATCGCGGCGTTTCTCACGTCCCGACGAGTTCCACAACACTCCTGCCGTTTCTAGAACCATCAGGATAACAGGCACCTCCAACACAATATGCTAACGCCTCCTTGCTGCCGAACTTCTCGAAAATGCGTTCTCCTTTCCTTTATCTTTCTTTGCTATGAAGCAATTACCATCATATATATTATATATATATATATATATATATATATATATATATACTATATATATATATATATATATATATATATATATATATATATATATATATCTATAATATAGAGGTATAAGCCCCGAAGGAAAGATAGGGCAAACAGACTCCGTGGCGTATACCTTTATTTATGCATTTATCACGTTCCAAACTTTCGTGATTTAGTTATACACACACACATATATACGTATATACACGTTCATATACATACATATATTATACATATGTATGAATGTATGTATTCACTTGTTATATACATATTACGTTACGTGTGTATTTGTACTTCAGTCTAAATAGGCAGTGAAAGAAGTATACAAACACAAAATGTCATTTCAGAATCGTAAGAAAAGGCGGCTACAAACGAGAGTAAAAGTGACGGTAGTCTGTTGGCCCTAACCAACTCTACTACTTATCCAGATATCCACCCAGATAAGAGAACATTATTAAAAGGTAAAATACCAGAAGACGCATTCTACCTTCAGCGTTACGGCTCTTGTTGGTATTTATGAGAAGACTTTGTTTCATTGGCGCAATTAAATTCCGTTTGCGGAGTTCTAGCAGAGCTCCTGATCTAAATTCTGCCAACAATAGATTCTAGTGGTGGACTGGTCTTGATTAATGCCCTGCTTTTAATCACTGAACTTCACGAATCATTTCCCCCGAAGCCTGGAATTCCGGGAGATTTACTGGAACTGTGGTTAACTCTTCTTTAACCTCATATTATATATATAATATATATATACACACATATATATATATATATATATATATATATATATATATATATATATATATATATATATATATATATATATATAATATACATACACACGCGATATAATATATACATAAACACATGTTTATATATGTATATATATAGTATATGAATGAGCATTTTTGTGTATATAAAGAAAACTAACAAAGATCCTTTTAACTTATCGTAGCTAGAAATTAAAATGAGACCAAGATGTATATTATATATATATAATATATATTATATATAATATATATAATATATATATATATATGTATATATTAACAATATAATATATACGTACATAAACACATGTATATTTGTGTACATATATAGTATATATTGAATGTGCATTTCTGTGTATATAAAGAAAAATAACAAAGATCCTTTTAACTTATCGTAGCTAGAAATTAAAATGAGACCAAGAATGTATATTTAATATATATATATATATATATATATATATATATATATATATATATATATATATATATATAAATTCGAGGAATTAAAATTTCTTACGTGAAATAAAAAGAGTTCATTTCTTAATACTCTTACATGGAAAGATTCTTAAGTAGGCGTCTCGCGTCTCCTCCCTCCCTGTCCCCTTGAAGTATTTGTGACAAAAATAGCATTTAACGAGGAAAGAAGGCGAGCGTCGAGTTTCTTATGTTTTGAAAATCACCCCCTGCCCCGAGGGACGAAGGTGAACGTTGCGTGTGAAATCGAGACCTGGGAGCGACTACTCTCCATTATTTCGCCATAAACATGCGGCTACATAGCAAGTTTATATAAAACCCTATATATCTTCCTTACAGTGAATTGATATATATGGGAGGGGTGGAAGAATTTTAATGTCATATTGCGGAATGATATTTATGTGAGAAGCAAAGGAATTTTAATATTTTCCTTATTGTGAGTGGAAATATATCGCTGGAGCAGGAACGCTCAGCGTTTTAGAAAGCGAAACTAGTACATTAACATCCAGTGGTGGATAACCCTAAGTATATACAATAAACCATGATGAAGAGTAATTACTTAAATCCGACAAATTTTTGCTGATTTTTTTTATATTATGTGACGTTAACTTGCCAGAAGCGTGGTCTTAATGTAAATTATTGTCTTGGTTACACATTACACATTATCTCCTTTTAACAAATCTAACTAGCCAAACGATTTTGTTTCTATAGCACTGGTGCTGAAAAAAAATAAAGCTTCAGTGTATGAATGTAGTACTTCAAAGTGTCATCTTTGTTTTACGGAATGATTAGTACTAAATCATGGTTAGTGCGTAAGTCAATAAACAGCTGCTTGTCTCATTAGTATATCTCCTTTAGATAAGAGTCAAATAATTTCCAGTGGATGTTTCTAGTGGCAAAAACAACGTTCACTGTTACATTAATAAATCTGTTTTGAAATATGAAGGACAAGGGATATTTCATTGGAAATTCTACCCATTGTCATAGGGACACTAGGCAACGTTTCCATTCAAAGATCCCTGTAAAGGAATTTGGAAAAACTAGAGGCTGAAGTAGCTCCAGGACTCATGCAGAAGAGTGTGCTCCTAGAAACAGCGCACAAAGTAAGAAAAATGATGGACTCCTAAGGAGGCAGGTTGAAACCCGGAACCCCGCATTATAAATACCCCCAATCGAATTGGAGGACTGTGATAGACCGCCCCCCCAAAAAAAAAAATTATTATTATTATTATTATTATTATTATTATTATTATTATTATTATTATTATTATTATTGTTGTTGTTGTTGTTGTTGTTAAGAAATAACAGTTTCGTGAAAACAAATTGTTAAAAAATATCCACTATTATATATTAAAAATATATTTCTATGTAAAAATATATAACAAAGACTTTCGAACACCGTTCAGTGAACGTTAAAATGTATTATTATTATTATTATTTTTTTTTTTTTTGCTCTATCACAGTCCTCCAATTCGACTGGGTGGTATTTATAGTGTGGTGTTCCGGGTTGCATCCTGCCTCCTTAGGAGTCCATCACTTTTTCTTACTATGTGTGCCGTTTCTAGGATCACACTCTTCTGCATGAGTCCTGGAGCTACTTCAGCCTCTAGTTTTTCTAGATTCCTTTTCAGGATCTTGGGATCGTGCCTAGTGCTCCAATGATTATGGGTACGATTTCCACTGGCATATCCCATATCCTTCTTATTTCTATTTTCAGATCTTGATACTTATCCATTTTTTTCCCACCTCTCTTTCTCTTCAACTCTGGTGTCCCATGCACGGTATTGCGACATCAATGAATGATACTTTCTTCTTGACTTTGTCAATCAACGTCACGTCTGGTCTGTTTGCACGTATCACCCTATCCGTTCTGATACCATAGTCCCAGAGGATCTTTGCCTGATCGTTTTCTATCACTCCCTCAGGTTGGTGCTCGTACCACTTATTACTGCAAGGTAGCTGATGTTTCTTGCACAGGCTCCAGTGGAGGGCTTTTGCCACTGAATCATGCCTCTTTTTGTACTGGTTCTGTGCAAGTGCGGGCATTCGCTTGCTATGTGGTTTATGGTTTCATTTTTCGTATTGCACTTCCTACATATGGGAGAGATGTTATTTCCGTCTATCGTTCTTTGAATATATCTGGTTCTTAGGGCCTGATCTTGTGCCGCTGTTTATCATTCCTTCAGTTTCCTTCTTTAGCTCTCCCCTCTGTAGCCATTGCCGTGTGTCATCGCTGGCTAGTTTCTTTAGTGTGTCTCATATATTGTCCGTGCATTGGTTTGTTGTGCCAGTCCTCTGTTCTGTCTGTCATTCTCCTGTCTCTGTATATTTCTGGGTCTTCATCTACTTTTATTAGTCCTTCTTCCCATGCACTCTTTAGCCACTCGTCTTCACTGGTTTTCAGATATTGCCCCAGTGCTCTGTTCTCGATGTTGACGCAGTCTTCTATACTTAGTAGTCCTCTCCCTCCTTCCTTTCGTGTTATGTATAGTCTGTCCGTATTTGCTCTTGGGTGTAGTGCTTTGTGTATTGTCATATGTTTCCTGGTTTTCTGATCTATGCTGCGGAGTTCTGCCTTCGTCCATTCCACTATTCCTGCGCTGTATCTGATTACTGGCACTCCCCATGTGTTTATGGCTTTTTATCATATTTCCGGCGTTGAGTTTTGACTTGAGTATCGCCTTGAGTCTCTGCATATATTCTTTCTGATCGTGTCCTTTATCTCTTGGTGTTTTATATCCCCTCCTTCCATTATTCCCAGGTATTTGTATCCTGTCTCGTCTATGTGTTTGATGTTGCTCCCATCTGGTAGCTTTATCCCTTCAGTTCTCGTTACTTTGCCTTTTTGTATGTTGACTAAGGCGCATTTTTCTATTCCAAACTCCATCCTGATGTCCCCAGATACAATCCTTACAGTCTGGATTAGGGTATCTATTTCCTTGATGCTCTTACCATACAGCTTGATGTCGTCCATGAACATCAGATGGTTGATTCTGTTGCCTCTTTTCTTGAGTTGGTACCCGGCATCCATCTTCTGTAGTACTTTTGTCATGGGAATCATGGCTACTACGAAGAGTAGTGGGGACAGTGAGTCGCCCTGGAAGATCCTTCTCTTGATATTACCTCTGCTAGTCTTATTCCAGAGCTTGTAAGTATTGTATTCCAGTTGCGCATTGTATTTTTGAGGAAGCTGATGGTGTTTTCCTCTGCCCCATATATTTTCAGGCATTCTATTAGCCATGTGTGTGGTATCATGTCGAAGGCTTTCTTGTAGTCTATCCATGCCATGCTTAGGTTGGTTTTCCTTCTCCTACTGTTCTTCATTACCATTTTGTCTATCAGGAGCTGGTCTTTTGTGCCCCTACACTTCCTTCTGTAGCCTTTCTGTTGGTGTGGGATGGTGTTATTATTAGTATTATTATTAGTATTATTATTATTATTATTATTATTATTATTATTATTATTATTATTATTCTTACTCTTGAAAATGCCTCCAAACTGAATGTGGATAACTCCTAAACTACTACTTTAGATATACTTGTCTATTCAACAAAAGATTCTCACTTCTTAATAAATTCAAGTTTACCAAAGTATACTAATAACGTGTTCGTGGCAGTTGGTGTGAAACTGCATTAGGCTTAATGCTGTTAGAAGTTTAAGCATGAAATGCGACTTAAACTTGATTTTGCCTTTTTAGCCAAAACAAACTTTGATGTGACGCGTTTTCCCCCAAATACTCTCTCCTCTTCAAATTTAGAAGCCGTATTAAATGAAAACTAATTCCACCTGGGTGCAGGGTCGCGTATGAGCACGCACACACGCTGCATAAAATCATCGGATTAATAACCGTTATCACTGTATTGCTGAGAGTTTGGGTAACTGCGAAATCTCCTATTTTATCGTTCGTAGAGGATGGTGCTCTGTTCGTTTTCCCTGAAAGCTTAGCGTTTATATATATAAGTCCATTACTGTATTTCTTATTTATAAACATTTGCTTATATATGATATCGATGCATTCTTACATATTAATTTTGGCCCTGTCCTCGGCAACACTTTAAATTATGACAACGGCCTTAGGCTTCACATTCCCTCAGACCATGTGTAGAAATAAATAGCAATATCTCGCGTCCTTCAGCAGCAAACAGAAAGGCCGAATGAAATAGGGAACGCATAAGTGATCAGAAAATGAGTTTTTTATCATCTGTAAAGTTAGTGAACTTATTTCCACCCTGAGAACTTGGGTATTCACCAACAGCTTGTAAAACTTCAATCCCGATCTAGAAAGGCATTACATATGAACGTACTACTTTCTGGATGATGCTCATTTCTGAAACATATTCTGTTGGTATCAAATTACACTTCTTACCTCTGGCTATATCATTATTTATCATTTTCATTCAGTTAAAGAACTTGGGACTTTTCCGTAAACTTGACTTTCAATGCACCTTCGTGAACATTATTTGCAAAGTTGCAAAATTTCAGGCCTTCACCTGAATTCGTTGTGGATTTGTGGGTATTCAAAACTGAATTTCTTAAAATTATGATAAATTATAAGATTACGGACGCTCACTTCCTCAAGACGTAAAAATTATAAGCAAAGAGTGAGACGAAATAGTCAGTTCTTTCCCGTTGCCTCATCAGAAATAGAGAATTCTGCCGTTTTCTAAGTTTCCCCGAATTTTCCATATAACTGCCTTGTAGAGATTTATGTAAGTAATAAAATAAATTTACAGCACAAACTTGTCCAAAGAACAGCTTTAGTTGCGATTGTTCTGTTGTTCTCGGTGTAATACAAATAAGCACACACGCACAAATATATGTATATATACGTATATATATATATATATATATATATATATGTATATATATATATATTATATATATATATATATATATATATATATATATATATATATATATTATATATATATATATATATATCAGCAAAAGCCACAGGGAAAATTTAAAAAAAATTTTCCCTGTGGCTTTTGCTGGTAAACATAATCACGTGCTTACTTTTGTGATTTTATAGTGTATATATATATATATATATATATATATATATATATATATATATATATATATATATATATATATATATATATATATATAATATATTCTTTATTGCAAAGTATGTAAGCAACAGTGGAGTCAAACCATAGTCGTTCTTAGGTATCAGCCGCAGAAATCTTAAGAGATTGCCAAGAGTACAACATCCATGGGGCGTCTCTTTGAGGGTGAGGTCAGTGGATCAGTGACCACATATCTATCATATTTTCTGCCTAGAATCGGGTCGGGAGTTTCATACTGGTTGCCATTCACTTTCATATATGCTTGTGTCTGGAGTAGAGGGGAAGTAGTGTATGAAACGACGCAGTACAACCAAGTTTTGTGATGAAAGAAGAACGCAAGCTATGAAAATTCACGAATATTTCTCTAGTTTTGTTAATTTATTAACAACTTCAAATATATATCATTCGAATGTTGTTTACTCAGTTTGTGTCTATGGTTTCAAATTCGCCTCTTTCTCTTCCCTGTCTATACATCTACCTTTATTTGTTCCTCCTCTTTTTTAATCAGTGAAACTGCAGAAAACGAAACCTTTTGTCATCTCGTTAGAGGGAACAACTTATTTGGTAACTTTTTCTTTCTCGTCCCTTTTAATGGCCTAAAACAGAAGACTTAAATGACTTGGAAAAAGTTATGCTCGTTAGGCTATCAAAAGTTATGACAAGTTTTGCAGTTTTTATTTCAGTCCATCATGGTTTTGAATTTGCTTAAGGAAAGTTACATAAAACCCAGAGTGCATATCCAATTATTTTATTCGGATATTCTGCGACTCGATAGCGTGTTCTTCGTGCTAATGAAGGAATGCTGGAGTTTTTGCTAATTCTCTTTCAAGTTTCTGAAGTGTCTGACGTATTTCGCATTTCTTTATGTGGCTCAAGAAAATTAAATTAATTCCTTTACACAATTCTGCACAGATTCAAGATCAGTGATACGAAAGATTTTAATAGAAATGATACTTCTGATTTGCAAAAATATTTGATTTGATTACTGTCTCATGAACTAGGGTAGAATATTCCATTTGTGATATATTGCTTCTGTTGCACAGATAGTGTGCGCGCTTAGTGTAACAGTATTTCATAAATAGTTAAGATTTGTGAATTAACCTTTTCTCTATGATGACAGAGAGCCCAAAATATTCTCCTTTATCATCCTTTTTTATTTCCACTATTGTTTTCCTAATTCCTCTTAGTCGTTCCTTCCTTCACCTACCTTCTTGTCATGAGTTTTTACTGTGCCGCCTCCTAGACGCTAATGTATTTTACTTGGTGTTCAGTTTACACCAAACGACAACTCTGTTGCACCCACGTTGTAATAGATAGAAATGGGACCGTATCTTGTCTGGTAAGGAAAGGAAGAAAACTTGCAATGCTTAGGATGTGTTCCTGCTTGTCATAAGTATGTACTAAATATTCTTGATTATTTGTTTACCTCAAACCACTACTACCAAATTTATTTCCCTGTCGGGTCACATGATTGCTTTCTCGTGTCTGTTCGTTTTACCTTTGCGCGTCCGTTGACAATATCCTGCACTCAGCAGACTGTGGTTCCTCGGTTTTTCTTGAAAATATCGTTGTTTCAGTAGCCGAAACCGTGACCTTGGTGCACCATATGTCGGAAGGGTATTGACACTGGCTATTGACATTAATTATGCCCCTTCCCCCTAACACATTCTTTCTAATCCTGGGTCTAATTGCTCTTGCAATTAGACCCAGGATTGCAATTAGCAAGTCGAGAGAGCGGGTGATCGAGCCATTCTTAGGCGCCTTTTGTTGCTATCCTTGCTTTTTTTATTTTCTAACTGCCATGAATCATTGTGCCTTTAAGCTTCACCTAAAGAAGTTCATTTTACTACGAGGAGATATGGTATCCTGATATCGTCTCATACAAATAAATATTTTTGATGAGTTAAGCATACAACTCTGATTAACTGTCGTAAATTCAACTTTTTCTTCTCTTATTTATATTGATCGTTTCCTACTCTTATTTTTCTTTATTATAATTTATTATTCTACGACTTGATCTCCTGATGAAAAGCTCTCATAACAGCATTTAATAACCGTCTCATAGGCCTTTGTAGTAAAAGTGAAGTTATCAGTAGATTTGGGATTTATTACTCACATTTGTCCACTTAGGAAGTGCCACGGGTGATAAACTTAGTATCATTATGACACAAATTAAAAACCGGATCAAAGAATTACGGTTCATTCATTTGAAACCGGAAGGTTTTAGATCTGTGTAAATTATAGGCATTTGCATTAGCTGTTGAATGTATGACGTGGGAGGCTTCTTGTGTCCTTAATTGTTTTAGATATCGTCTTCCCCAAATGATAGGCAGAAATTTTGTTAAATGTTTTCAACACAGCTGATTCTGCAAAACTTTCACACTTTTTCAGAAAGTAAAATATCTCAAGTGCAAGTCTAGTATTTTATTGTAAAGAATGTTTTCATACATGATCAAAGGTCCATATTCGACCTTGGACATTATGATCTAGGTTTCTGGAATGATTTATAATAGTCAACTGATCTGATTCTGTGTCAGTGAGTCGCGAAGGTAATTGTCGCAGTGGGTGATTAACAAGAAAACTGAGTTATATATTTGCGTATATGATTTTTTTGTCACCTATACTTTAGTAACATTTTTGTATTCACAACCATTTACCCACAAATATCGTTTGATATGGAATCTAACTATACCTTGGGGATAGTTATACCCAAAGATGCATTTATCATTTATAATCCTTTGGCTGAAAGTCTTTCCCGAGGTATAGTGAATTCTTGAATGAAAATGTGTTTTATATATATATATATATATATATATATATATATATCATATATATATATATGAATAAAAACTGAGTACCACGTACTCATATTTTTATTACTATATATATATATATATATATATATATATATATATATATATATATATATATATATATATATATATATATATCTATGTGTGTGTGTGTGTGTGTGTATGTATGTATGTATATATATATATATATAAATATATATATATATATATATATATATATATATATCTATATATATATTTATATATTTATATATACATATATATATATATATATATATATATATTATATATATATATATTTTATATAGTTTTTAGAGAGCAGTCACATATCCTTTCCGGTTGTGCCGAATCTTTATTCTTCCTTTTTGTGTGTGTGTGTGTATATATATATATATATATATATATATATATATATATATATATATATATATATATATATGTACGTACGTATGTATATATGTATGTATATGTGTGTGTGAATGTGTTTATCTGCAGCTTTTCTGTTCCCCAGGTCATCTTTTTCCTTTGAGCCTTGACTAGAAAATAGCAGTTAAGTTGCCTGGTACCGGTGTTTCCACATGATAAAGCCTTTATACAGAAAATGAGTATTATTATATAAATATGCTTAAATATTTTGCATTGGTTTGGTAAATATGTACCATATTCGATTGTGAATGAGCAAACAATTTTTCTGATAATCATAATTTCAGAAAAAATCCCATAATTTAGTCGTAATATCCCTTTTGATGGAATATCATCTAAGTCTATTTATAATTTGATATATTTGTTAATAAATCGAAAACATTCTCCGCCATGTTTCACAAAGAATCAAATCATGTATCGAAATACTTAGTAGAAAAAGAAAAGACGTTGTTAGGTTTTTACCTTGCGTGAGGTAAGGATGACTTGACCAAATTATTCTGCACTTCCTTCTTTCATGCAAATGCCGGCTCTGTTCCCTAGCATACTCTCACCAAATCATTTCATTCAAATCACCTCTTTTGAAGAAGGATGCTTTTTGTTAAATGTGTTCAGGAATTCAGTCTCCTGGTACTTTAAGGATTGTCACTCCCATCTCTCTTTTCTTTTCTTTTTTCACTTGAGGCCTATGATCGCCCTCAAGAGCGTAATAACATGGATTCTCTCTCTAAAGTCAATATTATCTGTGGGTTAGGTCCACCGTATATGTTGACAGGAGCTCTATCTTGATCACAAGAATCTCCTCGTCGCTCGGCAAGACACCTGTGACTGTAATAGATGAATGAGATTTCAGAACTGTATGTTTGGGTTGCTCTTTTATCCAGATAATAGTCAGGTAGCGATGGTCGTCGCAAATTCGGTCTAAATTAATGCTCCATAACACTACCTTGGTCTTTGTCATCAGGTATGTCGCATAACATTGGCCCAAAGAGAAAGATATGGATTAACTAACTATTCATTATACAAATACAGTCATTTTTTTTTAGTACTTGTACAAGTTCACACATTTTGATTCATCTTCAGGTTTGGCTATGAGTTTGCGGTTCAACGTATATGAGAGGAAATCAGTTTGGCCATAAAATTCATTTCTTCCAAGACGTGTTTTTTTATTATAA
Source organism: Macrobrachium nipponense (assembly GCF_015104395.2). Taxonomy (NCBI): domain Eukaryota; kingdom Metazoa; phylum Arthropoda; class Malacostraca; order Decapoda; family Palaemonidae; genus Macrobrachium; species Macrobrachium nipponense. Next base: position 1,772,934 of record NC_087217.1, on the reverse strand, counting down.
ATATTTTCGGGTTTTTCACGGCAGGGTTTTCACGTGTAACGTGTGATGTTCTTTCTGTTTTTTATAGTAATGTCTCTTGTGTTTAAAAGTGTGGAAGACTAGCCATATCAAATATTGCGATATGTGAAATCCGTTTATTCACAGGTTTTGTCTTGGAGAAATAAGTGAACAAACCTTAAGAGAACGCGTTTCTATTAGATTTACGGTTTTCTTTATGCACATCATGAATTGAAGTAAGGTTTAGTATGGAATGACAATGTTGTCAGGGAAAAGGTGTTCCTTTTCGTCGCGTTGCCCGCGTCAAGGCGTGCTAATCCATGCGTTATCTTGCATGAATATCATTACCTTAAACTTCTCGCAAAACATTGTGAATTTTAAACCGAATATTATCGTACTGTAATAACTTAAGTTAAAGATAGAAAAAGAAATATAGGTACCAACTGTCCAGTCAACGTGGCCATACGACATTGCTAAATTATTTTATTGATATAAATATATGCTCTGAAATTGCTTTAGACCAATCCTTCTTAACGCCGATGACTCTCTCTCTCTCTCTCTCTCTCTCTCTCTCTCTCTCTCTCTCTCTCTCTCTCTCTCTCTCTCTCTCTCAAACACGGTTTTAAAGGTTTGTAAAAAAAAAAAAAAGCTAGTTTTTCCTGTGCTTTTCCTAACTTTTACTCGGAATATTTTTCCCCTTTTTAGAAATTTTATGTTAGCATCAGTGCATAACTAAAAATTCCTTTTATTTCACCTTTTCAGAAGTAAATATCATTCGCTGTTAAGTGAATGTCCATTTATCTCTTAACACTTATCAACTAATGCTCATTCTCACTTTTATTAAATTGTTGTCATTCTGGTTTGTCTCAAGATAGCTCAAAACTTTTATTTAGCGCTTTTATAAAAATCTTACCTACACACAGACATTTCCTAAAGATTCACTATCCTGTTTTGCAAGTCTTGATTCGTAACTTTTAGCAATTAAACACACATTGCTAAATGACTGCCAAACATTTTGCACATTTCGTCGGCACCATTATAAAGTTATAGTGAATATGTTGTTATTAAAAATAAACAATTAAGAAATGCGCCGAAGTTTCTTTGGCGCAATCGAGTTTTCTGTACATCATATAACCAAGGCTACCGAAAATAGATCAATCTTTCGGTGGTCGGGGTATAATGCTGCACGAGCCGCGCCCCATGAAACTTGGACCACTCCCCGGTGGTGGACTGGCCAATACTTTAACCTTAAATAAAATAAATATTACAACGGCTAGAGGGCTGCAATTTGGTATGATTGATGACTAGAGCGTGGATGATCAACGTACTAATTTGCAGCCCTCTAGCCTCTGTAGTTTGTAAGATCTGAGGACGGACAGACAAAAAAGTGCGGACGGACAGTCAAAGTCGGCATAATAGTTTTCTTTTCAGAAAACTAAACGTTGAAGCTACGAGATGACTAATTGTTTATGAAATATATGTGGAATCAGATGAACTAAAGCAGCGAGGTTATGGAAGGTAAAAAAGTTGATGAAAGTGAAAATATATCGGCGTTTTCTCTCTGTGGAGGAAGTGCGAAAAGATAAGTTGGTATAAAGACCGTATAATTATTAAGGGTTGGGACGACGGAGAGAAGGAGAACTAGAATATGATGGAGAGACAGAAAGAGATAATGGAGCAGAAGGTTGAATGACACTTATAATTTCTGCCTAGGCGAATCATCCTTGATTCAGGAGGTAAAGAATGAGTGCATCAGTGACTGTCTTACATTTCCTCTGAATCCACTCCCTTTGAGGTAAACAGCTTATTGGTGATGATTTATACCCGGTACTTTTTCTCTGCAGTACGTCTGCATGACATCATTACAAGGAAGTCATACCAAGGGAAAACAAGTTGAAATACCCATTATTTACAATTTCATGAGGCAACTGATTTTGCAGGGAGTTTTTTTTTCCATTTTTCTATTTACCAATTCTGTCATAAAACTTTCTCCAGATTTTTTTACGCATCACGCAGTTATATTTCTCCATTGCTGACAAAGAGATCAATCTTTGAAAACAAAAATAATGAAACTTCTCTCTCTCTCTCTCTCTCTCTCTCTCTCTCTCTCTCTCTCTCTCTCTCTTTTTAGTCATGCATTTGTGTTCACAGAATTACCACAGTGACTTTGTCAAAAAGAAAAATAATAATACCGGTCAAAACTTTTTGTGTTCTACAGACTTTGGAGGTTTGAGCAATTTTTTTTTTAATGTGTGGCAAGTTTATAATTACACGGCTACATTGGAAAAACTGAGCTCATTTTAAGGTAACAAGTCGTAAAGTGTGTTGTAGTCTGAAGTTCATCACAGATAACACTGGTCCACAGCCAAAATGGTTCTTACATGTGAATATGTGTATCTTACTAATTTCATAGCACTAAATTTAGTTTTGCTATAAAATTTTTTGCTATCGGACCAGAATGCCTGAATATGAGATCGAAAACATGTTCCTCGTATTGGATTATTTATCTATTGTGTAACATATGATGACTTAGATATAACACTTAACTTATTTTATTATTTTAACACTTAGTATATTAACAAAACTTTTCCGAACAACATTCTGAACATAACAAAACATCTCAAAACATTTCTGGATTTTGCTTTTATGCTTGTTTTGCTGGCTTCCCTCAAGTTGCAGTGTCCAGCAGTAGTCGCCCATCATGTTGGGACTCCACAAATTTTTCACCGGTGCTTCTGGTGCTGAACTGAGGAAAGCAAAATCTTCATGGTTTCATAATTCTCAGTTATATTAGTTGCGTGTGCAATTGATACGGAGGGAAGCTGATTTCCATTTTGGAGAAGGTCTGCTTTTAGAGTACGTTTTCCTGAATCAGTAAACAACCTCCAATCATCTTGTTTGTATGAATTGTATTTACAAAATTGCATGAGAGAATCTGCATCATGACCTTAGCAAAGGATATTTTCCATTTTGAAAAATACTAAAAAGTTTTTTCGTGACGACGACGACGACGAGCTGTTGTAATGCTGACACCAGATTCCAGCAGGTTTCGTTGCTTCAGTCTTGATCCCAGGAGCTCTGCCTTTTCTTTAGACAAATCTAGGTCCCTAATGAGATCGTGAAGAGCTTCCTGGTCAAATGGTATGGGTTCACTTGTCTCATGTTCGTCTTGATAGTCATCATCAATAGGGGTGCTACTGGAATCAGAATCAGGGATTAGCTCCTGTTCACCATGTGGAACTGGAACAGGCAAAAGTAGCAATCGTTACCGTGGTCTTTTGGTTCTCGCCACACCATTGATATGGCAAACCAGAGCTTTGTTTCCCGTTCTTCCATTCGCTTAGGTGGTTAACAAATTACCTACACCCTATATGAGGCGCCCGTTTCTTCTCCTAGTCTCCTGATGGACATTTGAAGTAGCATTTGTAGTTTACTCGAACTGCTTTTGTGATTGGTTTCTTTATGCTCTCTGGGGTAGAGAGTCCATAAATATAGCAGAATCGACCCGGGTCATTTACACTTTTCCGGCGTTCCATCTCTCCCACTGGTGAAAGTTGTGGATTATCCAAGAATAGCTGAGGATAGCTACAATTCTGTGATGTGAAACAAAAGCAGAAAGTATAAACTAGTTAACAACTAAATATAGTGGATACAACTAGATAAAGTAATATGAGCCAAATAGCTATGAGTCATAAACGTGGATATGCTGGTTCTGGAAAACTAGACCCGATACAGATTAACCGTTGTCATATTCAGATTCTGCATCCTTGATTACCCTAGAATCAGACTAAATTATAACAGAACCATGAAATGAATATTTTTTGTTGACCAGTGAAATCTAAAACTTATTTCGGTATGTAGAGCCTGCAGTTCTGTGAGTCACTTAGAGCTATCTTAATAATTATAACAGTGATATACCTCAACAGTAATCTACATCACCCTAAGCCTTTGTTCTCTTGATAAACAGTAGTAGCAATGTGAAATGCCTCTGCTTCGTCAGCCGTAAATTATTGTTCCAAATGGATTTTGCGAGTAAGATAAAGGATGCAAAATTCCGAGTGATTTATTAAGATTAAAAAATCGATGATTCATCTTCTCTTGTTGGGATAATCTGTTATCTTTTTTCCCGTTCTGTGAACCTGGAAAAACATGATGACGACTTTTTTATTTACCAAGAAGTGACTCGCTCAGCTGGAAAGTTTTCAAGGAGTAGAGAGTTACAATAAAAGCTTTCTATACAACATTTGCATGGTAAATTATAGTGAATTAGTATAATGAATTAAGTATTCCCCTCAAAATGTTGCACAATAAAAAATTCCTAATAACTTTGTTTGATAACACGGAGTGGCCATCATTTGCATTTTCAATCATATGGCGGAAAGATGTCTGATACTAATAATAATATCTGTTTCGATGCAAGTGTTAGAAACAAAGTAAATTTAATTTATAGCTGGCATCTCCCTCTAAGCTGTGCAATGTCATTTACACTGGTACTGGATGCAGTACAATGCAGTGGAAATATAATTGTTCTCAAATTTTAATTATAACGATAATTAATTCATCGGCATTTTTCCTTCGATTAAATGACTCAATATAATTGAATATTAAACATATTGAGATTAAAAACAATACTCAACATTAAATTGTAAATGGGAATGGGGTAAAGTTCATGGTTGTGATATTTCTTAGCTAGATATCCTACGTTGGTATATCAGGCTATTAAATGCATTATTCACATAAACCAGTTATCAGGGCATTTGCAAAAACCATGCTTTGAATCATCATAATCGTATGCATTTTATACATCTTTAGGGTAAAATCATCAGTTTCTTTTGCTTACAAGTCCAACTATGGTATAGTATTTGAAGAATTAATCTCAATTAAGCTTCGCTTGTATACTATCAAGTTTTGTTTAAATCTAGAAGAGGCTCGTTATACCATAATGTCATGAGGTAACCATTGCATTTTATAAATTCTTCTGCGATATGGAAGTGTGCATGCGATTAATAATTCCCACGCCGTTTTCTTAAATAAATATCCATATATACTTCCATAAACGCATTTACCAATTAACTGATGCCCATAGTTATACACGAACGCATTTACAACATTGCATCTCTTTCGCCCTATCCATTAAATGTAAGTGTTGTTTCAATTAATTTTAATGTAAGTTGTAACATGAACCAGCGAGTTTTGTAAACATTATTTATGAAGCCAACTTATAACCATGCATCGCTAACTCCATTATAGAGTTGAATTAGTTAACTCATTTTAGTCATCATACGTATACACATGAAAAATCTTCATCAATCCCCTAAAAATCGGCAAACGTTTGATATTTTGTACAGGTCAGTTTGTCACCATATGTTATGTTTTACAAAGGGAAAATGAGGTCCTCTAATTTCAATACATCTCTCACACACACACACACACAATATATATATATATATATATATATATATATATATATATATATATATATATATATATATATATATATATATATATATATATATATATATATATAGTACAATAAAGAGATTGATGTAGTGTGACTGGTCTGGCGTTAGAATTGCGACAAGCAGGGTTTTTAACGTTGACCCATTCCTAGAAAGAGGTTTCCTCTTGTTAAAATCTTAGGTCCTCAGTTTCTGAGCAAAAAGCTATTTTGGCTGCTATTGGCTCCACAGTGTTTTCAGAACACAACACGCTCTCTCTCTCTCTCGTCTCTCTCTCTCTCTCTCTCCTCTCTCTCTCAATCGAAAGTGAACTCTAAGGGGTACACCCTCAGAGATGGATTTTCTGATCCCTTTGGGCTCCGCCACTTCATACTTTGTTTCATATTCCCTCGAGGCATAATATTATTCAAGAACAACAGACAATGAAGTAGAGACAGTAGCATCCAATTTGGTACATTGTATAAGGCACTGAAACAGACACCTTATCATTCAACTTAACACTGTATAACCACAACTTTTGTTATGAAAACACTGGTAACTATGAGGTGATAATGCAGTATCTTTTGTGAACTAGAGTAACCATTTTTTCTACACTTTTTGCTTTTAATTAAATGCACAGATTCATCTCTGTTTCTGTTAAATAAATTCTGCGACTGATTGGAATAAAATGGATTACTCTTCTAAATTCCTTTTAAACAAGGTACATTCTTTCACATCTTGCACGTGTTGTCTTATGTTAGTACTTAACTTCATTGTTCTTATGCAGCTGCTTCATGTTCGTTAATAAGAGGGAGGGAGCTTCGGCATCTTTGGGCGTGGGAGTAAGTAATTTATTTTGAGAGATGTTTAGGGCCATCTTCATCTGTTGAGGTGTGTGCCTTTCTTCTGGACACACACACACATAAGGATACCTTTTGTTAGGATTCGTAGGTGCCATACCGCTGTCAATTAATCTCTTCATGGCCTTGAACAGGGTGTGATATACGTTATAATGTTTTCTAGTGAGGTAAGCGTCGTCACCGGTGTGCTGGCATATACGTCCAACTGTTTTCATATGCAACCATGTATTAGATTGCTGTCGTATCCGTTATTAGTTGGGAGCCGCATAACTTGTTCAAGCTCTGCGTTGATACCTTTCTGTGAGGAACAGTACATAATTACACATCTCCCATACGCGGCTACCACAGAGTGCTTTTAAGTATCAGGGTACCTCCTATGGGCGTTAAAAAGATAAAATTAGTATAGAGTGATTCAGTCTTGACAAGTAGTAGTATCTGTGAGCAATGCCACTGCTCTGATTTAATGGAAATTATAGCATATATATATATATATATATATATATATATATATATATATATATATTATATATATATATATATATGTGTGTGTGTGTGTGTGTGTGTGTGTGTGTGTGTTATATATTTATATGCTTATATTATGTATATTATATCTTATATATATATATATATATATATATATATATATATATATATATATATATGTAGATATATATATATATATAATATATATGTATATAATTTATATATTTATATATATATATATATATATATATAATATATATATATTTTATATATATATATATATATATATATATATATTATGTATATATATATCTACATATATATATAGTATATATATATATCTATATATATATAGTATATATATATATATATATATGTGTGTGTGTGTGTGTGTGTGTGTGTTTGTGTTGTGTGTGTGTGTGTGTGTGCATACCCTCATACATAATACTCACAAACATGCATACACATGTAAATGTGTGTGTGTGTAAACTTCTCGAATTCTTCACACAATTTGGATACGCCTGTCACTACAAAGACTGATACCAAAAAGCAGGAATTTCACCTTTTCAGTCTTTCGAAAATCAACTAATATTGCCTCTTTTGTTCATTACTACTCCAATCCCCATCAAAATGTTAAATTCTCTTTTGTTTTTCTGGGATGTTCTAAGGGCTTTACGTGTCTGTAGCCCGCAGTTTATTGACGCTGAAATTAAAACTATTTATGAATATTGCATTGAAACTTAAATACCCAAGGACTTTTGTAGATGTGCATGGAAAAGAGCTAGAAAAACATTTTATTCAACTAATGACAAACTTGAATTTAGTAAGCATAACATTCTAAAATTACCTTATGATGAAAGGTTTTTAGATATTCCTAGAATTTTAAAGCTTTTTAACATAAATGTTGTTTTCAGTAATATTAATGTCAAGAGTTTAGTAATCAAAATTCTCCTAAAGATCTTCCAGGCTGCATATATGAAATTCCTTGCAAAAAGTGTGATAAAATCTATTACGGACAGACTGGCAAATCTCTTTCACAGCGTCTTAAGCAAACATCAATATTCTGTGAGAACTGGCAAATATCGAATGCATTATTTGTACATATGAGAGATTTAGACCATCCTATTAACTGGAGTCAAGCAAGAGCCTTAGTCCCATGTAATGACACAGTTAAAAGGAATATCATTGAATCTTGTTTTATCAAGTCAAATAATAAAAATGTTCTAAATTTAAGTCTTGGTTTATTTAAACTTGATGCTTTCATAATGAAAAAAGTTGTAGATAAATATAAGCAACAAAATTAATATATTCAGTTTTTACATGTTTTGGACTGTAAAGATACTTTGTAATTTCGGTTAGGGTCAGAATCTGTTTAAGTTTGTGACCGTGTGATATCCGATAATCCTGGATTATCCCTTTTAATTTTTACCCTTTTGATAATTAACCATCTGGTATTCCTGATCTTGTTTGTACCTGAGGCCTTCCTCTCCGATTGTACTTTAGTAGCTCCTTGACGATGTCTGAATAAAGACGAAAGCGCCTGGATTCCTGTCTATCATTTCCCGTGGTATTCGCTTATTTATGAAGTCACGTGCATCTACTGTGATTTTTTAAGCATATATATATATATATATATATATATATATATATATATATATATATATATATATATATATATATATATATATGTATATATATATATATATATATATATATATATATAATATATATATATATATATAGTATATATGTACCATATATCTTTCTAGCATGCGTATAGATGTATGGCCAATAATGTGGGATTGTTCAAGTTGCGTTGGGTACTATTCCTCAGTTTCCTTCGTCACTCTTTCTCAAAACTTTCCTCTTTTTTTTTCTTTTTTTTTCCTCCAAACCTCTTTAGTGGAAAAGGTCGTTGCGTCGGCGGCCGAGGTTTTATAAGGCAATCCAGTTTTGGAAACCTCAGCGCTTTTGTAATGTTGTTGACCTGACTTCCGTCCTACCTCAGCTTCTGACCTCCATTCTGGCTTTCCCTCATTTTTTTATCTTTTAGGCGGTGTATAGAGTGGGGAGAAGGTAAAGTAAGAAAACTTTTAGCCTAAGAAAATACGTACGCTGGAAACAGGGATAAGACTAGTTCGGCCGTTCTTGCTCACTCATATCAGGCAGTCTGGGCGTCTTGCTGTAAGTTGTTGTGTGAAATTAAAACATTTAAGTCCCGCATTTTTTAAAATTATTTTCATTCAATCATCGTGAGTAGTGTTCAACAGTAATGGCATTTCGCTTTTTCATATAAATTACGGAAGCCAATATAGGAGGCCGTCACTGACATTTTATTTTTTATATACATTTTTATTGTTATTAGCCTTCTCAAACAGCCTCCCCTGTTAGCATTATTAGGTATAGACTATGTAAGGATTTTATTGGCGAATTTTTATAACAGATTATGAGGCAGCATTTGCCATTTAATTTTATATATTGATTTTAATAAAGGAATGTGTGGTTGCCCTAACTCAGGTAATTAATTCTGCAAAAACATAATCTTCGATGCGAGAGCAAGGTTTCGAATTCGTATATATCTGAATGTGCGATTGTGAAGATTCTTTGTTTTCAAAAGCGATGGGCAGGATTTTGCTAAAAAATTTAATTTTCTTATGAAGTAATAGAAATTATAGGAGAGTGAAATAATACATGTGCTAAGACTATTTACTTCACCATACTGTAGTACGTTGAAACACCATAAAGACTGCTTCCAGAAGGAAATGATGGTCTTGCGGATATTTATATTTTCTCATAAGCTTTAGTGGATGAAAAACAGTGTGGTTATATCATGCACCCGAAACCTGCGCGATTTACCTTTTAACCGGAAATGTAAAATGAGTACTGAAAAAATAACTTATGTATTAAAAAGAATATTATTTTGTTAAACGTAATTCCATCGAAAAGGAATTCTGCCAGTTAAGTTTTCTGGTTTGAAGAACGAGAGAACATCCAGTAACCTAGACCCAGATTTTAATAGTGCCTTTTATACACTCTTCGCCATGAGTCTATATATTTTGGTGCTGGGCTAATTAGATTCGATCTGATGATTGATAAGTAAAAGTAGCAGAGCGGATAACGTACACAGTTTCTCTTGGTTGTTCCATGTGTTTAAAATCTAGCCCTTCTACGCTTACGTTGTTTGTGTATTAGTACATACGTCTTTTTATATCTTTATAAATAAGAAACCAAGATGGGAAGGACTGTCCGAATCAAGTTCAAAGTTAAATGTACTTATGAAGTCGAGTACTTAAGGGATCTTGAACCTGCCTGCTACCTTTAAAAGATGAAAGTTGGATAAATTTGAACTGCTGATTTGCAAGTGAACTCCTGGCCAGAAAAAATCCACAATGCTATTCACCAATGTTTAGCATCCAAACTTCATTTTGTAGATGTCGAGGCCATTCTATTCCAATACTAGCCATTTCTAGATCTTCATCGTCTTAGTTGGTTGACTGAGCCCAGAGCATGTTGTATCTTTTGCAGCCGTTAAGGCCCATTATTAGGCGAGGGGCTGTGATGGCACAAGGCCACCTTGCTCTACCACCAACCAATCTCCTCCATTTACCTTTCCCAAGTTATTCTTGCTTTGCTTCATTCTAAACTTTCTTGTCCTAACTTGCAAATTATTCCAAAAGTTTCCACGTTTCATCTTCATTTACCCAATCATGATATACTCTAACATCGGCCGTTCCATAACTAATTCAGAGCAAATTTTCTGACCCAAAAACTTTGCATCCTCTGTCTACATCTACATATACGGTCCTTTCCCAGCTTCTGAAATCTATCAATTTTGTTCAGCCCTATTTTCACACAAAACAGTCACACTTCCTTCTAAAGAATATAAAACACTCTTTCATCATGAAACATTTTATCATTCATCAATTATTCTCCCTTACAATACATGTTCAACAACCACCACATTGTTTTGCTAGGAATGCGGTTGTCTTTCTCTTACATATGTAACATTATGTGAATATAACTCTTGCAGTGGCCTCTGTCACCTGTTTCCATATGCAGAGAAACTATTACTCCTGTCAGTCATTCTTCTGGAATCTTTATCTCTTCCTGGCTCACCTTGCACGTAGCACCTTATCATAGCATTTCACTTGCAATTTCAACAACTCCCGGCGTTTTACCATTTCTCAACATCTTTATTGTCCTTACATCTTCAACAGTCACTTCCACTTTTGCATCTTGGAACACAAACTCTCTTCTTTACAGAACATGATATTTTCTTTGGTCTTGAAATTGCAGCTAAATTAATTTGCTAGTTTCCTTTTAAACTAAACTCATCCCAGCACTCACTGTCTTTATTCCCTCTTCCCTTCTCTCTAAACCTGGAAAACCTCAGCCCATTTTTCATCTGGTTTTTTCTTATACTTCATATCAAACTTGCTCGACTTAATTATCCTTCTGCCTCCATATATATATATATATATATATATATATATATATATATATATATATATATATATATATATATATATATATATATCTATATCTATATATAGATATAGAAATATATATATATATATATATATATATATATACTATATATTATTGTGTGTTTAAATACATATTTTGTGTGTGTAGTATGCATACATCCTATTATCATTAATGTTGTATACATTCATTAACACCGACCACTAATTGGAGAAATCAAGCATTGAATCAATCGTCACTGGGATACATCGGTGTCTGTCTAATTGTCATTAGACCAATAACACCGATTTGGGGATGGAGAATAACATCCCTACAAACATGGATGATACTCATAAATTTGAAGAAATTACTTCGATGAGACAAAGTATGGAGCATCGAAGGCACATGCTAGTACCTTATTTGTAACTAAATTCCAGTAATAGCTCTCATGCGATCCCATCAGTCTTATAAGCATTTAATAAAAACATATTTTTCCTTTTATTCTGGTTATTCGTTTTTTCCCCTTTCTGCTCTCGTCGGCTTCTCTTCCATAGATTTGCTTTGTTGCTTTGGTTGCAATGAGGTAACGATAACCGCGTGAGAAAGTCCAGCTGTTAGGATGAAGCAGGGCGAAGGAAAAACAAAATGTTCGCGTGCTCTCATTTTTTTTTTTTTTTTTTTTTTTTTTGCGCATGACTGACGAAGCAAAAGAAACCCTTCCCAAACATGTTCCTAGGAAATATAGAGTCTGTGATTGCCAGCCGGTTTTCAGCTTTAATTACTAATGAAAATGGGCATTTTTTCCCTTAATATCTGAATATATAGTCTAATGATTCCATCACTGTGTCACTCATGACATTCGGATTGTAATGTTCTAAAAGTGTAAATATTTTCTGGAGAGCGCTCGACTACAATCATATAGCTTTGATTTTTTATAACCATTTACAATTTATTTGTCAAATTCGTTCTTCCCAAATAAATCTATACTTAGCTCTCTCTCTGGAGAACTCGTTTTGGTTTTTCATATTCCTAAATATTTAGGCAAAGTTATAATCGTTTCCTATGAGAATGAAAGATTTTATGAAATACGAATGTATTGAGTCAGTTGTTTACCAATATTTTCTTTATTTATGATGGAGTTTTTTTCTATTTTTAGGGTGAAAAGTAGGTAGCATATGTGTGTGCTTTTCATATTGAGATATGGGAGGATATAGATGAAGGCATTCTTTACCTGGCAAGGGTATAATTAAAGGTAAAAATGGGCATCTGAATAATTATTAATGCCGTTACTACTATGGGAAATAATTAATTTTATTCAAGATTTAACCCAACTAATGCTATTTTCACTGTTTATTTAATACCATTACTTACTTGGGAAATAAATTTTCACTTCATTTAGATTCAATTGAACAAGATACCATTGTCACTGTTTAGTATATTGGTTGATTACAAAAGGAAAAGAAACCTACAAAAACAATTGGTGCATTACTCAACAGCATATTAGAAATTTAATTTTAACTTACTTATATTTTATTAATTATGTTTTTGCTTGTATATAATCTTTTATAATCATAAAACTTTTATATGTGATATGTCTGGTGTCTGGTTTCTTTCCCCTTAAGTTGCATGGCATGATATAATAGAGCCATGCATACGAGCTTTGAATGGAATACTGCAGATTCTATAAGTTTTCGCGCCATTCCCTAAAACCGTTATTTGGTAGGATTATGAATATTTCTTTAATTCATTAAACGGGCATCGTCCGGTTTTTAACCTTTTTCTTTATTGACCTTTTACGTAACCCGTGTTAAGGCTTGACATTCCAAGTAAATAGATGTCCGAACGTCAAATTGTCAGAACGTTATAAATCTGCTCAACCAGATGTCATAGGATATGATTGAGAAAAGTTGTGTTCTGAGTAATACCAAAGAGACGCCGAGACCGACACGAAATAATTAATTAACAACTTATCCTATTTTAATATTCTACCAATAGAACTTGTAAAGAGTAACAAACAAAATTACTAAGGAAACATTTATAGTTATCACTTTGAATAACCGAGCCATGTACGATCCATTCCATTCTGTTAATACTTTCCTATTTATTTTCTTTATTGTAATTGTATAATGGTTTTTTTTACATTGTCTGTAGCTTTCCGTTCATTTTTTCTTTTGCGCGTTTTCATGACATAATCAGTGTTGTCTTGCTCAACAATTTTTTTTCTGCACAACTTCAGCAGCATACATTCAAAATTTAACACGAAAATTTCCCCTTACTTTCCACAGCACAAGCATAAATACCTAAATTAATCTTTAAAAAGGCGCTTACAGTTAGCCTGGAAGGAGGAGACATAACTCACGTGCATTGCCAGTTTTCTTTAAGATGTTACTTATACCTTTTATAGACTATACTGTCCAATTACTTCCCTACTAACCAACGCTCTTTTAGAAAGAAAATGAAAAATGCAGGTAATTTTATTGTGGCATTAAGGAAATACCTTTTGTTATTAATGAAACCTAAGCCAATTTCCCAGCAAGAATAAAAATTCAAATGTACAGCTGTTACTTTGAAGATAAAGGTATGAATTTTCATTTCTTTGAAAGCTAAGCCAATTCTCATTAAGATGGTACCCATCAGCACCAGGAGCCAAGTCTTTATCAACCCTCTTGGCAGTGAAAACATCCCCATTTTAGTAAATACCGTCAGATCAATCATTTTTAAGCCAGAGTAAGTTTTTTCTTCTTCTTTTTAACAAATACTCTACCCCACCTCTTACATTAGTAAACAAAGATCCACCCACCTGCCGTCATGCGCGATCCCGTACATCATATTATTTTATCGACAATTCGTTGGGAAATAAACAAATACACAATACCTAATTTTCTTAAGGAAACTAATGTGATTTACCTGCACGTGGCTAACTAATTTTCACTTCAATGCGAAAAAACAAACCGAATGCGGAGAGAGAAAGAGTCCAGCTGACCGTCAATAATTTGTAGTAAGTGAATTGAAGAGCCAAGATAAAGGGATTGCATAATTTTGCCTTGTAACACTCCATGAAAAAAAATCACAAATTGTTGCTACCTCTAAGCAAGTTCCTGGCTACGATATATGAGCTTATCATACATAATTCGCTTTGGATGCAAGTTATTATCAGGGTAAAGTGAATTAGATATAAATGGGTTATTTGAAGCTTAATCATTGAAAATTTATTTAAAGTCATGTGAAAAAAGAGGGACAAACATTTTATATATATGTGTATGTATATGTATATATATGTATGTATGTATATATTGTCGCGTGCCAGCCGCGGTTTTGTTGGGTCCAAGGTTTAGGATTTGCAATTGATTTGAATAGATCAATGACTTGGCTCAATTTGGATGCCTTTGCAACAGGACAACTTAATTAGTGACTACGAAGGACCAACCAAAGGGGGTAGCGAACAGAAAGTAAAAGTATTGCAGTAAACCAAATTGGTTAAAGGAATAATATGCATCCACTAAAACAGTATAATTTCACTAAAATTGCAAAAATATTACAAGGGCTTCTATAGAACCCCGTGTCGCTGTCTACTACGTTCAAGGGTTACAAAGACTAACTAGCGTCACACCAAGTACGAACTGATGTAACTAAATTAAGCTACAATTAGCTTCTAAAGTTATCCTGCTCAAAGTAAGTTGGATTTCCTTCGATGAGTCTGACACAGAACAGCAGAGAGAAAAGCACCACTTAGAAAATATGATGCACTTTGGCAATTGTTTCTAATAATACAGATGCGTGATACGCAAAGTTGTAATGACTGAAGCTAAGATGATGTGAGGCGCAGGCACAAAAACAAAACTTCCATCAAATTCGCACGGTTTCACACAAATATTTACTCACAAGCTTGTTGCCAAATATAAAAAAATCACTAACCAAGAATATGACTGTATCACTTCACTTAGTAACACAAATATGTATGTCACTACAATAAAAGGTCACTGTTCACTGGATTGAAATTTGGGAGACAGAATTCAAATGAGACATTGAGGATCTAGTTAGGAATAGGGACTGGAATTACAGTTACTGGTATCTAGTCGAATGTACATTTCTTAGCACTTTACCTGATTGAGTCAGTGGACCTGACTTTCGTGGTAGAATGAGCCAGTAGAAGTTGCCATCGAGGAAACATATATCTTCTTGCTAACAGTGAAGGGAGTGGGTAAGGTGCAACTGGAATGGCTGGTCGCACAAGGGCCATGATGAATGGTATGTTGTGAGCCTTTTTGAGGAGCTTCGTCTGGAGTATGAGTTCAGAATGGAAGGGCTCGTAGGCTTCTTGCATAATCCAAGGCACTGGGACTGATTGAGCCTCGCTGAACTCGTTTGGGACAGCTGGGTCCAGAGATACCTACAGACGTAGGGTATCGTGACAGAGCCTCCAACGTTAATGCTCATTCCTGTGGTACTGCGATATGGCTTACTGCATTAATGCGCTACTGAATTCTGAGGGCAATCCAGGGTTGGATGTTTCCGATTGGCAGCGTCAATTGTCTATCTTGAATTGGGGACCCACTTAATCCTCGGGTAGTGCTGGAGGAGAACAGTATTTTCGACAGAAATGGGCGTCTTCATTGTCTTAAAACAAAGAAGGGCGCTGCAAGGGAGAGAGAGAGGTTGGAATGGGTGGAGTTACTTGGTGTGAAAGGCAAGTGTCAGGTCAGAACTCGAATGACCTGCTGCTGGGTTGAGAGGGGTCAACCGCCTGATTGGAGGTGTTAATGAGTGTATCACGACCCTGAGGGAATTGACACAATAGAAAGATGAGTGGTGTGAAAATAGAATCAGTCACCCTTTCCCATGTATTGTGACCAAATGCAGGTGGCCTGCTAGCTGGGTGATGTGAGGCACTAATGACTGCTAGAGGTCATTAAAGGTGATTATATGGAACTGGACAGGGAATTTAACAATAGGATCAAGGGACGATCAGATTCCTGGTCTCGTCTGTTGGATATCGTTAAGGCGCCACAGTCCAAGCTAAAGCTAGTTCGAGAATCCTAAGAGAATTCTTGAGGAGTGTCCTAATGTCGTGCTATTGTATTCGTTATGACTTGAGAAATGAATTTTGAAAGCAGGGAAAGGTACGAACTATATATGACAAGCGAGACGAATCTAAAACTGATTTATTGTAACACTAAGCCGATTTATGGTGACATTAAGTTGTCGTTCCCATCACAGACGAAATTCTGGGAGTGTTTATGATTTATTTGACAGCGAGACGAATTCAAGCTAATTTTCCCTGGCACCATTTGTGCCACTCCAATCTGAAGATAAAAACAACCCTGGGCAAAGCACCCGAGTTTGAACTGCAAAACAACCTTGTGCTTCTCTCTTTTTACTCTACTCTTACTTTTATTTGAGAAATTTAAAATTTGTGCGTTTGCCCATGAACCAAAGAAATGTCTAAATATCGTAAGCTTTTATGCCCATAGATTTAATTCTTAAACAAATCGTGAAAAACAGGGAAAACATTATAGTCATATAAATATATGTATATAATATATGAATATATATATAATATATATATATATATATATATACACATTATATTTGCAAATGCAAATTGACCTAGAATAAGAAGGAAGTATAAGATTATCTGAACTGCTGCAGCAGTTGAGAAAAAACATAATGTATATGAAGGCAAGATGAATAAAGTAGGTAATAGTTAACAGACAGACTGAAATTAGACGCTAATGTAGATGATGGGTAAATTTCTATAAGTCCATTAGGAAGTAAATTGGTTACTAGGAGGAGGTGAATGCAGAGAAATCCGTGTTCTAAAGAGTTTTTGAGTAAAATGGCGAAATTCTTCTTGAGGATAATGCAGCCTTGGTTTAATAGAGTGATTATTTTGGAGACTTGTAGGGGATGTTTGTAAAAGTGATGTGAAAGTGGAAAGGATCTATTTAAATTTTAAAATGCTTTTAAAAGCGAGAGTAAAGGATATAAGAAGAATTGGAAGGTTAAGAACGAAAACTGCTACCATAAATTGATCGAATTAAATAACAGATACCGCAAAAATGTGTTGATAATGAAGAAAGTACTTTTGTATACTGAGATATGTTGATGAGGGAAAGATTTTGAAGGAACAACTACTATGATGTAAAGGTAACTGTAAATAACATAAGGCTTACGATTACTTGCACTTGAGATATTATTTGATAGTAACTGATGAAGTAAGGTGTATCGAAACTATTATTGATAAATGATAAAATTGTTTGGTTTTAAACTAGAGAGAGAGAATATGAGTGAGAATATGTGGCACATAATAGTTGTGAAAAACTTGATAAGTCTGAAAGTGGATGGCAAAAACGTTAGTAATATTTATAGACAGTGAATGTTACTAGTGAAGTGAGTAAATGTAATGGATTACGTCAGTAGCAGAGAACACATGAATGGCAGAATAAGCGAAGCAACTAAGGCAAAATGGAGAAAAGAGGAGTGTATGTATAGTTGGAATCCAAAAGGCTGAGATGTCGGAAATATGGAAACCACAAAAGCCTATTAAAGTAGTAGTATAGATGAAAAGAATGACTACAGTGTCTGGAGGATGGAATGAAAAAGAATAACTTGGTGAAAACGGTGTATCATTCTTATTTCTATTGTGGAATGTGACGAAAACTAAGAATTTGCTTTTTGAATGACGTGGAAGAGCTGCTGGAACAAGAGAGCAGCGGAGTGTAAGCAGGAAGGGAGCAGCTCAGGAGGGAGTGAGTTGACACGCAGTAGATGATTTTTGTAGAGTTATATGAAACTCCCTCTGAGCAGGTGCGTGTCTTAAATCACCAGTTACAGGAGAAATTTGACCATGAATGTTTTTTTATTTTTTTTTATTTTTATGGAACCACCCTGGTTATAATAGTTCACCCAGAATTTTGAGATGGGATTGCTTGCTTCATGACCTTTCTACCCTTAACTGCACCCCACCACATTTGACTCACTCGGATACCTCTTTCAGGATTCTCTTTGCGTCAACGGAGGTATAATGGATTCCTCAGGAATCTGGCCTAAATTGTGTTGTCTGCCTACGATCTAGTCACTACTAGATGTGTGAGGTTATGTTTGCGGGCAAAAGGTCATTATAAGAGTAAATTGCCGAATGTAAAATTTTCCTACAGACGCAAACAAACTCAACGAAAGAACCCTGAATGTCATATAGAGAGGATATCCTCCCATGTGGATCTTCTGCTTGATTGGGGCATGGTGCACCAGAGTCTTATTCCGTTGGTATTTCTCAAGGCAGCAGCATCAGTGTAGTGCTTTTGTATTTTTCCTCAATACTAGTTTTTCCCATTAGCAGGGGTTGGCTATGTAAGGTATAACCCTTTTGAGATGAGGTTGCTGGACCCATACCAGTTTCCTCTTTGTGTGGAGCCCACCAGAGTTGGTAACTACAGTTTGCGATGCTCTCTTTAGGTACTGAGACTTAGTGAGATGCAATGAAACAGGCATATAAAGTTCGGTCTTGCTTTGGAACCGAACCTGGGACCTTTCTGTGGTGAGGCAAGCTGTCTATTTACTGGTGTATGTACATATCAGTAATGTTTTTTGCCGTCTATGAAGGCCAACAAGAACTGTAATTCCATCTTCACAGTAATGGAATAGGTTATAACCCCTGCTGTAGATGTAGAGAAGTATTTGCCAACCAGAGAAGAGAAGAATGATTATGGACTTTCATGAGTCAGTTTTGACTAATTCTGTAATGTAACAATGACGAGTCAACTTTTGTATTCGATAATGTGGATACTGTTTCTCAGTCTTGCCATTCAGTATTAATAGTTATCTTCATTATAGTTTCAAAATTACCGTTTATATATACACGCACATTTTATATATATATAAATATATATATATATATATATATATATATATTATATATATATATATATATATATATATATATAAGTCTATATATAAGATAATATATATATATATTATATATATAATATATATATAAATATATATCATATATATATATATATATATATATATATATATAGTATATATATATATATATATAATATATATATATATATATATATAATATATATATATATATATTTATAATATATATAATATCAGTATTAATATATATAATTATAATATATAATAAATTATAATATATATAAATATATATTATATATAATATATATATATTATATATATTATTACTTCATCTCTGCTTATGTAAGTGTGAAGATCTTCCCAGCAACCCCACCACCTTTCTTATCACCACCCAGAGAGCTTAACTTTTAACGAAAACTTTTGTCATAACATTCCGTCCCTTCCTCGTAAGTTAGTCCTCTTGTAGGCCAATTGGAAGCTATTCAACGTTTTGAAAGGCTCGAATATATATGTTGAAAGGTTGCTAATTCAATTTCGTATGTGTTTTAGGAAGGATATTCTCGGGGATATTGACTTTCATCTTAATATAATACTTAGAACTGGGTTCCTCTCAAGATGTAATAACAGTTCTCGGTAGTGCTATGCTTTTAGATTATGTAAAATGTCAGACGGTGAAAGGAATTTTCATTCAGTCATCGTAGATATATCTCATGAACGTTGTTATTCCTGAACATCATGAACATCCAAATTAAGATAAAGATATTGGAGATCTCAGGTTTTAGATTAGAATATTCAGAGTCTCCTGTTAGTGGTCTATCTTAATCGGTGAGTACTCATTGCTAATACTGCTATTCCTAAAATTATTACTTCTAATGCTAATTACCTTACGGTTCTTGTTCAGATGCTGACCAACCATAGGTCCACTCAAGCTTTGCTGCGTAAGAAAGAATGGCACCCGTGGACTTACCACCTATATAGATCAAAGCAATTGACCCTATATGTATAAGAGCCACAATCCCACTTTGGGAATCTAAAGCACTTGATATAGTGGCATGTTAGGACCGCAATAAATACCGCAGGTATGTTGGCAGGGACCATGGGAGGTAGAAATAACAAGGGAGAGATGGTTGTCAGGAGATTCGAAGGCAATGGCTAATTTTGTAACACTCTGTTTGATCATGTTTGTTGAAGAATTGCCACGTTATTACACGTCACTGCAGTTAGAATGAAACACCTTAGTAAGGTGTTCGTATAAATCTCCTTTCCAAAAACAGTTTTATATACTATAGATTCATTTTGCTTTTCTGTTTAACAAAAGGCTCCCATTATCATAAAAAATAACGCTTGGTCGCTAGATTTCCATTTCCGTGTTTTCTATTCACGTTTATTTTCACTGTAAATTTCACAAGAATTCCTCTTATCACATAGCCGAGAAGAGTACACCGATGCCGACATTTTTACGAAAATTTTAAGCATCATGCATCATAAGTGGAGCTCGTTTTCTTTTAATAAGAAAATCGTGAACAAGAATAGCATTGCAAGTGAAAAGACGACATTGTTAAAATGAAAAATAAAAAAAGAAATGTTTGCTCTCAAGAACCACTTGGACGTCGACCCTTGTTGTGTGGGTAATTTTGCGAGTGGAGTAGTGTTTCTAGTGGGCGACCCTTCCGGATAATTGAAATCTTACGCAAATGGTTGTTTTTTAAGAACTTGAAATCATTAATATTTATATATGAATATACAAAACATGCATACATAAATATATATGTAATATATATACATGCATATATAAAATAATATATATATATATATATATATATAATATATATCTATATATATGTATATATCTATATATATATAGCCTATGTATATATAATATATACATACATACATATGTGTGTGCATACACTCCCAAATATTAAGCTACAAATATCGTTTAATAACTAATTCAGTTTTACGTTGGGAATAACTAACATCCAGGGGGAATTATTTTTGATAATTTCTACGTTTCCGGCCTGATTCAAACCGTTACAGTGTTTTCAAACAACCCAGCTATCAAAAGAATCATTACACACACACACACACACCGCACACACACACACACACACACACACACATATATATATATATATATATATATATATATATATATATATATATATATTATATATATATATATAGATATATATATATGTAGCATTATGGGTATGCTCCTTAAAATACATACTGTGCTTTTGTTGACCTAAGGAATAAATTAGTCACTGATTATTAGAGAGAACGGAATGGGCGGTTTCTTTTATGGTTACAGATTGTACAGTGTTACCGTGAAGATCGCTATAGGAAGGACATGAACAAAAACGAACAGGTCAGACGTGGTTCTAAATTTTTCACCGTGACAACTTTCTGGAATCGAAAATCGTCAGACCAGAAATTCGGTCAGCTGTTATTTACATGAACTGGTGGTTATTTACTCGATAGGTGATGTGTGGCATTTTCGACATATTTCATTGAATGTTCTTGTAAGATGAAAAATCTTATCTTTGAGGATCTCTCAAGAGTGTGCTACTGAAATGGAGAGAGATACAGGTTATAAGGGAACCCTATACATTCCTTAACTCATATTAGATTTAATTGATATCAAACTGTTTACCACCACAACGCATATATTTATGATCTGTCAGATGATACAATTCCGTTGAAAAGTACCAAGTGATCATGTAAAGTTTAGGAAAGCTGTGACATAAATCTTTACTTTCTGTATAAAATAAAATTATTTTTCCTTGTGGAAAATGTAAAAATAAAATTATATTTACTTGTGGAAAATGTAAACGCAGTAGTAGTTCGTGGTGTAATAATGCAAATTTAACGTGATTTATTATCATCTTATACCTGTAATTAATCGCAATTGAAAAGGCCAAGTTGAGGGTAACGTTATCAGGTTAGCGAATGAAAAATTCCTAACGCACCTAACCTTTTGTTATTTTTTTCATTGTTGTACTTGGTAATTCTTCAGTAATATTCCATTTTCTCCTTGAACTCACAGCAGAACCTTAAATACCCTCTTGAGTCGTTTAACCTGTTGGGGGGAGATGGGGCTCATAGGAAAAGGTCGGTTTTCAGCTAAAACTATCTGAATATTATAAAATAACGTCAAAGTCACCTTCATCTTATTCAGAGCTCTACTGTTAAGTTTCATCACCTTTTTTCTGTAACTTCCAACGCCAGCGCAGGATATGAAACTTAACACCAAATGCCCTCTGCGACTATTTTCTTTTTCTCGTACGCATACTCTACGTAACATGAGACGCCGTTTGGAAAGTCGAGTGGACATCATCCAGATGTAAAAGTATATGTTCATCATAATTCCTATGAGCACTTTTGATGTAAGTAGTATATTAGTTAGGTGTCTTGTAAAAGTTTTGCAAAGAATTTTGATGTATTGATATCATGAAGCCTAAACGACGAAAAATTGAATAAGTTATGCAAATCATGAATAGAACTGGCGAAGTAAAACATAAATATATCGAATAAATAATAAAATCTTTGCTAAAGAAAAAATATTGCAGATGATTAAAAACTCGTATCGGAAAAAACATAAGGCACAGTACACCAAAATGGAAATAAAATCGGTCGTCGTCCTTGCTCGGGAACAAAAATTAGAGAGGGAAATTCAGAAATAGATTTTGCCGAGTGGGAAGTCCATTTATGAAATAAATTCATTATTTTTTGTGGTAAACGTATTAGCCAGGGAGCACATCAGCAGCGTTCAGAATTTCACACACTTTTCCAATTATTTATATTTTGGTCACGAATGACAGTTAATGGCTCCACACATTTAAGCTGAAGCCAGGGTTTGGGGGAAAAAGGACCATGACACGCTACATCTGGAAACGTCAGAATATTAATGGCGCCACAAGAATTTTCGAAAATTTCCAGAAGGGTGTTGCTACTTCCACAGTTTGTTTAAAAGCAGATAAGAAGATGAAGGAAATACATGTCTTTCTCTTGATTTAGAGGGCCTTTAATCTTCAGCAGTAACATTATTAACTCTTGCAGATTGGCAAATGTTTACATTTACCTACAAAAACAGTTCTCTCTCTCTCTCTCTCTCTCTCCTCTCTCTCTCTCTCTCTCCTCTCTCTCTCTCTCTAGCTCCAAGCTGAGTGCGCATTATTCTGCAATATAATATTTTATTGTTTAAGGGATTTGGGCAACTAAGTTTTAGAAATTAGTAATCAAAAAGGATTATTGCATCCATTAACGCCGCAATGATTGTCTATTGCCAAAAACCTAGACAGGGTACGTCACTCATCACGATGAAATTTGATGAATTTACGTTTATGACATAAAATTAATGATACGATATTTTTAAAATCTATAATATTCGCTACTTTAAACGAAGACAAAAACGAAAAGAATTAAGACTAAAAAGGGAAACTTAAAATGAGACCAGAACAAAAAGTAACGAGATTCGGCATAAATATCGGAAGTAAAAGGAGATGAAAAAAGGAAACGTAATAACATTTCACATAAAAGCAAAACGTGAAAGGGAACATAAAAGGAGAGCCATTAAGATTCCGCAAAAAATCGAAATTTAAATGGAGACCAAAAGCGAAAAGGAATGATTCCTTAAAATGGAGAAAAAATGGAAAAGCATTAAGATTTCGCATAAAACTGAAAATTATAACGTTACAATAATGGGAAGCATTAAAATTCAACAAGATGCCGCATAAAATTGAAACCTAAAAAGACACGAAACCCAGAACGCATTTATTTTCATTATAAATTAAAAACCTCAAACGGCACAAAAAAAATAGCATTAATATTCACCATAAAAACGAAACTCGAAGGGAGACAAAAACCAAAAAGTCTCTAACGTAAAAAATCAGATTTTCAAAAGATAAAAAAGAATAGCACTAAAAACGAAATCAAGATGTTGCAAAAAAAAGAAAGAAGAAAAATACGAAACTTGTAAAGGAAAAAAAATACTTCAAAGGACAAAAATTCAGAAAGCATTAAGGTTCTGCATAAAAAAATCAACTTCATAGTGAATGGATTCTGCATACAACTGAAAAACTCGAAGGGAGACCAGAAAAATTTTTTCACTAAAAACAAACGCTAAAAAGTAGCCAAACACAAAAAGTAGGTTCTAAGGTTGTGCATAAAACTGTATTATTAAAGAGAGACAAAAACAAGAAACGGACTTAGAGTCCACATAACACTACGAGATTACACGTTCTGGCGCTAACCTCCATAATAGGAAAAAGGTGTATGGCGGGATATTGTATATATATATATATATATATATATATATATATATATATATATATATATATATATATATATATATATATATATATATAAATAGCTACACACACACACGCCCTCTTAACCTCTATAATTATACCATTATTTGGATATGTTGTTCACTACCAAACCCTTCGATCCAAAATGCAAGCCTGTGAAGTAATTCTGATGACCGTAGCAGGATTCAAACCGACATCCAGAGTTATAAAAACGAGGTCAAGTTGCCGACCTGACCACGGTGGCATTGCAGTTATTAAAATTGTATATGCATCTGGTAAAAAGCCACCAGTACGTAGATTCTCTCTCTCCTGACCGGTTTTCTGTTTCTTTGCCTTTATTTGTTAGTCATTTCGACGAAAACTGATAATTCATAGTGGAAGAATTCTACAGCACAAACAAATATACAGATGATGGAAACCGAAAATCCACACCTGACAGGTGCCATTGGGTGCACCCATGTCACAACCACTCATCCTTTTTTCTCCAGATCTACTACCTTCCTTGAAATTCGAACATTTTGCATATTTCTTATGAAATGAATGGATTAAGTTTATACATGCCTTTACTGATATACATATTCTTACATAAACTTTCTTTTATAGAGCTATTCTCAATGTGTTTATTTCCAGTGCATATTTAGAATAAACTTTTTTTTTTTTGTCCCTGCTCAGTTGATTGTATGATTGCTTTCTCTAATATGTACAGAAACGCTTTTGTTCAGTTACATACCGTACATATTTTTTATGCTGTTCTATTCTCTTTTCCAGTTTAACCAATAAAGAAGTTATCAGAGGATTGCATTGAATTGATATACACATCCTTTATTTTTGTCTGGAGATTTCTTTATAAGTGCATGTTTTGTTTCATTATTTTTTTTTACAGCTACATTGGCTCCAAAATTTTAAGTAGATGCGAAGATATCTTTGAAATCATTTATTACATGATAGTAAGTTATTATTATTGTAAGTTCTTTTTTTTTTTCATACAGTCATTTGTGCTGCTTCCAATAAACTGTCTGTGACACGTTTTTGAAAATTAATGTCTTATGCATGTTCCTAATCTTGTCACTTTCATCTCCATTGAATTCAGGGTTCCATATACGTAAGAAACAGTTTTCACATCCATGTTTCCAAGAGAACACGGAGAGAGAGAGAGAGAGAGAGAGAGAGAGAGAGAGAGAGAGAGAGAGAGAGAGAGAGAGAGAGAGATTTTTCACTCATCACGATACAATAATGCTCTCGTGGCAGTGAAAAATATTATATACTGTTTTCTTTTGAGACAATTTAAATATGTTTCTCGAGAGAGAGAGAGAGAGAGAGAGGAGAGAGAGAGAGAGAGAACGAGGAGGGAGAGGAAGAGGGAGAGAGAAGATGATAGAGAGAAGAGAGAGAGAGAGAGGGGGGGGGGGGGTGTTATTTCGACATCTGAACTTCCTCGTAGGTAATTTTGCGACAGCCATCAGTTTCCGACAAGACATGATCGGTATACAGCGCTGTGAGGTTGCCGTTCAGAAACGTCAAAGTCCCGTTTTCTCGTCAGGGCAAAGAAAATGTATAACTAAATCGGAAACTGAGATATCAAAAATGGTAGCGGAAACTGGAAAACATCAACAAAGAAATTTTACGCTATTCACAAAATGCTGTAACGTGATTATTTCATTAAACAATGAATTCCCAGGTAGAGTAAGGTTTTATCTATATTCGTGGTTATTCCGACAGTCAGGGTCACAAGAATGAATAATCAATGAAGAGTCAGGTACATGTTTATACGTGGGTTGAGTTTGCTTTATCATTGGCAGTTGTAACTGACGGAAGTTATAACTACATAACTGAGGCGCGTTTAAAATAATAACCTTGCATTATACTGACGCAAATGGAAAAGTCTGTAGAATAAGAATATAGATGTAGTGCATAATACATTTATATTCTTATTCTACATACTTTGTATCTGTGTCAATATAATGTCAGGTTATTTTTTTTAAACGAGCCTCAGTTATGCAGTTATAACTTCCATCAGTTACAACTGCCAATGATAAAGCAAAGAAAACAACCTAGTCCTCATTATTAGGAATCTGGTGATTATTGGTAATAAGGATTGTCATTACCAGTTATTTCTTAAAGAAAATAGAATAGAAAAACGTTATCATGGTTTTTAAGCAATCCTAAAAACAGAGCAGCAAAAGAAAAAAAAGAAAAAGAAAAAAATCGGAATTTCTCCTACCACCCAGATACCGACATCCTAACATTTCTTTCAGCCTCATCGACGTTCGTTTCGGATTTCCAATTTGGCAGGTGATACTCTGATAGACACGAGAGAGAGAGAGAGAAGAGAGAGAGAGAGAGAGAGAGAGAGAATGGGAGTATTACAATACCTGTCCCTCAGACCATCTTAAGCAAGAATGAAGCATGATATTCGGTATTCGGATGAACTTTTGTGTGTGGTATTTGCTTAGTAAATCATCATTGCCGCCAAACATCATTTTTAGTTATTAGTCGTTCACGAAAGTGAATCAATCGACCTTTCTCTTATTGAACTGTCAGATAATGTCGGAATTCTTCGGAGGGTTTGGAGCAATGTCTGTAATTTACGATGCAGTGCAAACAGCGCTTGCATCCTTCACACTTAGTAAAAAAAAAAAAGTAAGTAAAAAACTGAGTGTACTGAAAGAATATTTTAGTTGAAATAGCTGAGATGGCATTCGGTTAAATAATGTGTTCGTTCTTTCCTCAGGAATTCGCAGTCAAATTTATGCTCATCACAGAATTATGAGAAACTTGTTAAACTTTTGCTAACATACTTCTTCCTTCTTCTCTCCTGACAGTGCCGATGGAGAATACATCATTACTACGATGACCAAGGCTGTCCTTCACCACAACGGCCACGTCCATTGGTCTCCTCCAGCAATCTTTAAATCATCTTGTGAGATCGACGTTCGTTATTTTCCTTTTGATCAACAAGACTGTTTTATGAAATTCGGGTCCTGGACCTATGACGGCTTTCAGGTATGACAAATGTTGCTTTTTGCTGATGAAGTTTGCTGTATGACAAACGTTACTTATGTCACTGTGCTTTTTAAGCATTCCCTGCATAACAGAACACTGATATCAACCTTTACTGATCACAGGAAGCTAACATCCTTATTCTCTTATATTTATTTCCTCGCTCCTCATAACATTTCATGGCGGTTTTTTCTTTAAAATCTTTTAAAGAAATAAATGTTCATAACTGTTTGCAAGAATTTGAGCCCATTTGTTAGCATCTTTCCCAATTATTTTACCCTGAATATATTATCGAGAGACTTTTCATTGAAGCAAGTTAACTTTACTGCAAACTACAAACAAATATAGACTTCAAAAACTAAAAGAGCGCGTATGTTGAAAACAGAAAAAAGGATAGTTATACCGTTAAAATGAATCAGGCTTTTGGCTGCTTGATGTATGTTTAAATAACAGAATAAACTAAATATAGTGTTTACGAATAGCATCTAAATATCTAAGGAATATGGCCGGCCGTTCGATACTACTGTTACTGGAACACATACTAGTGGTAATGAAATACTAAGGGGTTTGTATCCATATGTAATATTTGTCAGTAATAATGATACTTTTAATAAACAAAACCCAGTTACAGGGGAACTCCAAGTCCGGAAATTGATAGTGGGATTACCTTGAAATCTATTAAAAACAAGTGATCCAGCTAGATCGACCTCCTGAGAATCACCCTTAATATATCTTCAGCAATCATAAATGAGGGTCAGATCAATCGTCTTCACCTCAGTATATCACATAACCATTAACTGCTTATAATCCCCGAAATCATTGCTCTCCACCTTTGCATATACATACATATATAAGTCGTCTGCCTTCCTCTTATTCATCAGGATTGTAGTATCATTCGAACCGCGTGTGGTCTATCTCATTTTATTGATATATATATATATAATATATATATATATATATATATATATAATATATATATATATATATATATATATATATATATATGAATAGATAAAAGGCCCATAAAACACTATTTGAACGTTGCAACCATATATTTCGAGCACTCACTCCTGTGATTAGGAGCACAAAAGGAAGTATACTTGAAACATTTTGTTGCAACGTTCAAATAGTTTTTTATTGGCCTTTCATCTTCATATTATACTGGTGTATTACAGTAAAAGATATTCATATGCATATAGCATATATATATATATATATATATATATATATATATATATATATATATATATATATATATATTTGTGTGTGTGTGTGTGTATTACGTCACATGAAGAATAATAAAGTTCTAGGTTCTTGAGGAGCTGAACCCTCGAGTCAGGAAGGGTGAAAGAATGAAGAAGGGTATCTAAAAGGTAAATATTATTTTCAAAAATACCAGAAGTTCAAATAGTGTTCAAAGCGACATTTCCCCGTCGGTGGCTTATTTATAGACTTCAGGTTTTTGGAGTTTCTTCCAGCCGTTAAATAAAATAGTTTCAGTGTATATAGGATCAATAATTTTCTGTGAAGAGGTCTAAAACAAAGAACAAAATATTCAAATTCTTACCTCTTAAGTATGTCTCGTTCCTCGGGTGGCTATATATATAGCAGTTATGACTCGATATTGCAGCTAACCGTCTGCAACTCGTCCTCCATTCCCTTACATATCTCTCTGAATTCTTGCATCACACTAGCAATAAAGTGATTACCGTATGACATATCATACTTTGTTTCAGAACTGCTTTACATTATGCAGGTCACTCTCAAATCTACCTCTTAAAAAACATTAATTTCCTAATAAAATATTTAATTCCTAGTAACAACTATTATACATTGCCCTTATTCCCCGTACAGTCAGTCCTGACACTTCTTTTATCCCCATCAAAAGAATATTTACCCCTCTCAGTCATTCGTTTATGTCTTTATTCTAAAGTGACTTATTACACAGTCTGTTGTTGATTTATGCCCCCATACCACAGTACATCATTGATTTCTAGTGATCTCCATGGTTCAGCATTTAACTTGGTCTCCTGCAATCCTGAGGAAACACTTCTTACTTTACCTAACCCTATCAACTCTTGCATCCTGCAGATCTGTATTTTAGGTGAGGGTAACATGCAGAGGGTTTCAGCATGCGAGGGAGTGATTGTGGGACACTACCAGATCACATTAAGTAAACAAAAACTAATGCATTTTCTAATGAACAGGATGTCTAAATCCTTTTACTCCAAGATCCATTTGCACATACACCGTTCTCTCTGCATTTGCTTTCTGAGACGACTTTTCCCTCAAAATATTTCCTCGGATTAACCCTGAAACCTTCTACATCAAATTTTTTCAATCTTCTTTTACTTGCGTATTTATCATATCATGTCCTGCAGCTGTACTTCATTCTCAGCCTTTCTTTACTAACTAATAATGTTTAAACTGTGGTCTCAGTTACCTATTACAGATTACAAAGCCTACATGAATCACTAAGTATGCCTTAACATGAAATAGAGAAGTCAAGGCACATTTCGACTGCTGGTCGTTACAAAACACACAAACAAACACACACAATGATGTACTGTGGTATGGTGGTATGTGAGTATGTATGTGTATATATATATATATATATATATATATATATATATATATATATATATATATATATATATATATATATATGTAGTGTGTGTGTGTGTGTGTGTGTGTGTGTAATATTTCTAACGTGCGTGCTTTGGAAATCATTCGTTTTCATGTTAAGTGCTCGTTAATATGATATTATTGGCATATTTTTTTCTTCTAATGATAATGCAAGTTACATAGAGCATAGTAATCCGGGAAAGATGAGGCTTGGCATATTGCTCTCAGTCACTTTTTCTGGAACACGGGTATGCCTTATATACCAGCTTATTTTCGCCAACTGTTCCACACGTGATTGTGTTGATTATTTCTATCATATTCACACAGAAGGGATCATTCGAATGAAACGCTATCAATTGGTTGGATCACTGCCGAGTCGGGTAGTTAGGAAAAACATGCTGGTATGCGAGGCAGTTAGCCTGTCCCAGGTAAAGCCTTAGGTACAGTGGTAATTCAACTTCTTTTATGACTTGTGTGGCTTAGTTGTCAGCGTCCTTGCCCTTCAGTTGAGAGACCTGGGTTCGTTCCTGATATGAGTCAGAAATATATATATATATATATATATATATATATATATATATATATATATATATATAATAATATATATATATATAGTATATATATATATATATATATATATATATATATATATATATATATATATATATATATATATATATATATATATATATATATATATATATATATATATATATATATATATAACTGGTAATAGTGTTCTGTTACAACAGAATTCCATCTAATAAAAGGAGCCCATATAAACACCAACATATAGAGAGAAAAATACTGTATTTCAGAGACTGCTGTTTATACCAAGAGGTCCATCCACAGGTAAGCCAATTTAGGTCACTCCCACTGACAATCTTCCTTTAATCTTCTTAAGCGTTGGTTGAAGGAAAATCTTGTTGATGATATCTGAATCCCATACTCCTTTTGAGATGTTCATTACCTGCCTCTGTTTAATCAAGGCTGATTCCATCATTTGACTCTTGTACTGGCAGTTGCTGCTATAAATTATGTGTGACAAATTCCAGTTTATTCTATGGTTATGTCCATTTATATGGTTGAAAATAACTGAGTTCTGTTGTCCATACCTAACTGACAATCCGATGTTAGATTGGTCACAGTCCAGGCATGGGATTTCGTAAACACCTGTGTCCTTGGGGGATATCTTTTGTTGGACGTTGATCAGGGATTTGGCTAAGGTGTTTGGGTAAGTAAATGCAAAAGGGTTAGATTTTCTGAGGGACTGGGTCACCGTCTTAATCTTGTCCAGGTGTGGAATTTTAATTTTATTGTTAGGTGTGACTCTGGTCTTGTCTTGAGGGGTTCGGTAGAAAATTATGTTTGCTTTATGAATCGCTTTCTCAATTATATGGCCAGGATACTTTAAAGACGAAAGCTGCTTACGAATTAGTTTAAATTCTTTTTCCAGGAAATCTGGGGAACAAATTTGTAAGGTCCTTAAGAATAGGTGGCTGGCTACGCTTATCTTGATAGTAATGTCGTGATAGCTGAAGTAGTGAATGTATGAAAGTGAGAACGTTGGTTTCCTGTATATGGTAAATTTGTATTCTGTGGTGTCTCTGATTATTAAAACATCAAGAAAAGGAATTTTGTTGTCTGTTTCCCATTCGACTTTAAATTTGATGCTGGGCACCAATGCATTTAATTTTGAAATGAATTCATTAAAATTCCCCCATCTTTTATCCCAAAATGTTTGAATATCATCTATGTATCTGATCCACAGCATGGTTTTGGGTTTTATTGCATTTATTACTGTAGTTTCAAAGTATTCCTTGTACAGATTGGCTAAAATAGGACTTAAAGGACTAGCCATACTACACCCAAATTTTTGCTTTTAGAATGATTCCCTGAATAAAAATATGTTATTAGATACACATAATTCATCTAACTTTATTATTTTGTCAAGCGCCAATGGGAAATGATTTGAATAGGGGGATAATTATTCCCTCAAAAACTGGCGCTTGACAAAATAATAAAGGAAGATTATCAGCGAGGTTGACCTAAATTGGCTTACCTGTGGATGGACCTCTTGGAATAAATACCACCTTCTCTGTAACTTTTCTCATTCATCTACCTGAAGAGGGAGACAGCAGTCTCTGAAATATAGTATTTTTCTCTCTATATTTTGGTGTTTTTATGGGCTCCTTTTATTATATATATATATATATATATATATATATATATATATTATTTATATAATATATATATAGATATATTATATATATATAATATATATATTATAATTCTTTACAAAATACGCTGACATTTATTGTAGGTTTAAAACTGAAGACATGCATAATCTTTTCTTTGGTTTACTTCCAGGTTGATCTGAAGCACCTAGACCAGAGTCCAGGTACTGAAAGGGTTGAAGTGGGTATTGACTTGAGAGAGTATTACCCATCCGTAGAGTGGGATATTATGAAAGTCCCAGCCATCAGAAATGAAAAATTCTACCCCTGCTGCGTTGAGCCTTTCCCAGGTAAAATTTTAGGTTAAATATTTTTACATTCTCCGTGAAGTGCTATCATCTTGTAAGCTGCCTGGCAAATTTATTTTGAGCTCTTTAATTAATCCACAAAAGACAGCATTCTCTTGTTCGTCTCAACCATCGTATTATTTCAAAATAAATAATAACGTGAAACTTCTGACTACTGAGGGTAGTCAGAAACATATGTGCAAAGTATGGAGCAAAGTTAGTTAAATTAAAAATGCATTTCAATCTTTACCTGAATGGAGAAGGAAAGTATTACCGATTGAAGTCTTACATCTTCAGATGAAAGGGGATACTTTTGTAACTGTGATAGTCCTAATGCAGGGATGGAAGATGAAAGAAATTTTTTCAACTCCTCAAAACTTGTTAAAAAAAAATTTGCGTGCTGAAATACTACCTGATTAGTATGGAAACTTCGAGCTTATGGTCTACCATACTCGGATATTAATAATATTTGGGGTTTATGGGCTACAATACTCAGATGTTAATAATTTCACAAATATATAATTAAGACAGTTCCTTTGTTTGGTCCCATCGTATTACCTACAGGCCATTGAACAGGCTTGAATCTCAGCCAAGGATAATTGTGTACTCTGATTTGGCAAACTTATTTTTATTGTTGCTCTTGCCCCATGGCCATGTTTTGAACAAACTTTAAATCTACATTTTAGAAGGACGTTTTCATTTAAGTTTTGCAATTTCTGGCAGTGTAACTAGAGATTTTTAAAGGATACCATCCAATTCTCATTTTCTTGATTATACCCACCCCCCAGTTGGTAGCATTGCTCCTACTGAACAAACTTTAACCCCTTTTATCCAAGAAAGCTCTATGCCAATTTTGGCTGAGGTTTATCTAGTGGCTCTGACCAACCTGGTGCTGCCCAAGAAAACTGAATGACAACTGATAACTCTCTCTCTCTCTCTCTCTCTCTCTCTCTCTCTCTCTTCTCTCTCTCTCTCTCTCTCTCTAAAGATGGTTGCTTCTGTTGAATTGCCCAGCATTTTTCATTTGTTTTCCTATTGGGGCTGAATTTGGACTTGAAGGACATCAGGATTGTCTCTATTCATCCCAGCAACCTCAAAAACTATGGATTGTAGACTAATATCTGTCATTTCTGACACTTTATTTTTCCCCCTCCTCTCGCCTCCCCCCCTTTTCTATCAGGGCTGAACTTGGACTCAAAGGGCACTGGAAGTGTCACTATTCATCTCAGCAACCTTGAAAACTATAAATTACACGCTAAAATCTGTCATTTTCACTTATTTTTATGTTCCCTTTTGAGCCCTTCACACCCACCCTACCTATTAGGGTTGAACTTGGACTTGAAGGGCATCAGGAATGTCACTATTGATCTCAGCAACCTCAAATACTATGGATTAGAATTTAATATCGGTCATTTTTTCATGTCACCCTTTCCCACACCTTCTCACTCCCCCTTGCTATTGGGGGCTGAACTTGGACTTCAAGGGCATCGGGAATGTCATTTCATCTCATTGACCTTGAAAACTATGTATTAGACACTAATATCTGCCATTTTCATTTTTTTTTTTTACTCCACCCCCCTTCCTGCCCCTTCTCAGCAGGGGCCCCTCCTTCCTAACAGGGCTGACCATGGGATTAAAGGGCATTAGGAGCATCACCATTCATCCCTTCTCAGCCACCCCCACTTTCCTATCAGGGCTGAACTTGGACTTGAAGGGCATTGGGAGTGTCACTATTCATCTCAAGAGGCCTCAAAAACTAGGGATTAAACACCATCTGTTGTTTTCGGTTATCATTCATTACATGTCACCATCCTTCCCATCCCGCCATTGACCTTGGGAAAACTATGGATTATTTTTCTTTACATTGGCCCCTTCCCCCCTCCCCGCCAGGTAAGGGGGACAAGAGGGAGTAAGATTTAATAACTTAAGAATGAACAGTAAGTTAATTAAAGTGTAAATAAGTGAAACCAAGAATAAATTATTCTTCTAAAGGAACGTGGCGTTTTTTCAGCTTCAGCTGCCAAATGTCTGATATATATATTATTACTACTATATTAATATATATATATATTAATATATATATAATATATATATATATATATATAATATATAATAATAGAATTACACGTGTAATATATATATATATATATATATATATATATATATATATATTAATATATATATATAATATAATAATATAATATATTAACATTAATGCAAAAGCGGACGAGTGGAAGGATAAGAGAGGAAGATTTACTGTGAATGAACATAGTTGTAAATAAATACAACAGGAAAAAATTAATCTTTAATGATACTGCATAATCTTAATCTACATCTCATGAGGACGCTTGTAGGCACACACATACATACACAGCATATATATATATATATTATATATATATATATATATATATATATATATATATATATATAATAATTTCTTAATTCCTTGTAACTTTCTAATCCTCAAAGCTAAAGCCCTGAATAATTAAACAATGATGATTGCCAAGTTTTCCATCTAATGTCGCATAACGTGTGTTTAAATAATAAATCGACAATTTTCGTTTTTTCCTTCAGTTTTGCTTTGATGATGAGAGAAGACGCAGGAAATTACAATCATGATGTCGATCTAAGAAGTTATATCCATTATGTACTGTACAGTTTGTAGATGGGGCCAGAGGAATTGAATAATGTGGCATTAATTTATTTTTTGTCGAGCAAACAGTACAGTTTAGGAAAACTAATACTGTATTAATTATAGACCAGACATTTTTCCCATTTAGCCTGTTTTGGAAACAGTGTCTGAATTATCTAGGCTATTTTGTAAACAGTGTCTCTAAATTATCTAGGCTATGGAAACGGTGGTATAGCCCAAGTGATGCTAATTAGATTTTAAACTACTCTTAACTATATATGCATATGATTAAAATACATTAGATTTAAAAAAAAGCCTGATGCCAATATTCTATATTCTTTTAATAGTAATATTTACCGAGAAATTTTTCATAATTTGGAGATGCCCAGTCATGCTCACTATTATAGTTAGTATCATACAGTTGCTGACCAAGCTGAGAAGATAGCAGTGTTAGCTGTGTCACAAGGGTATTAAGAGGGGACTAAGAGGTTCCCCTAAGCATGCTTTAAATATAATCAGGAGGAGGCCACAAGCACAACAAATATAGATGTCCCTGGAGGAGAGTTGTAGTCAGAACAAAGTATGGAAGATCAATGACCAACGTGTTCTGCCTAATCATAAAAAAATATGACAATGATTGCCGTTGTCAACCAGCTATTCAACATAGTTGAAGATCAAAAAGTTTCACTGAACTTCTTGCCCATCTTCATCTGAAAATGTGACTCCCAGTCAGAAGTACTTTGCATAAGTAATGCTCCCTAAGGCACATGAGAACGTCAAATCATGCAGCTAAACTAGACGCAAGCAATGCCCCTCACATATCTTTCATATACTTTTTTTGTACTTCGTCTCACTCTGTGTAGTCATTCATGTCGCTAACATGTCACTGGATCAGTACGAAGTACGAACGAAAGAATGCCATTAATTCTGCTAAGCACTCTCTTGGCTCTCACACTGGAGAAAATATTGAACTCACGATTCATTCATCGACGACATAGTGGCGAAATAAAGATGAGAGGCAAGATATTTTAATACGTGATATTCTGTGAAGATGCAATTTTCCGCCAGGGAAAACAGAGATATCTGTACACTGAAGTGTAGCCCACAATGAGCTCAAAGAAATTCAGCCTGAGAAGGGAATGGAAACACCACTATTTCCAGTGCAGAGAATGCATGCTAGAACAGCTAAAGCACACCTCCAGCTTGACTGAGCATCCACACTGCAGAGAGAAATTTTGCTGTAAACTCCTGAACATGACCTTCCATTGATAAGTGTTAATGAGTGGGAAACTGGAAATTTCACATACTTTAACCCTACTGTGAAATTACAAAGCCAGTTAGCTAAAAGTCGCATGTAGTTGCCTCAAAAGCTACATACTGAAAGCATCAAGCAATGCAAGGATCATAACTAATAAGGGAAAGTGCTTTGTATAATGAATCATGCTGTCTGATTTAAATGGGCTAAACATTCTGAATGAAACTATAAGCCAGAACCCACAAAGGATATTAAGAACCAAGTAAAATCATAGTTGCTAGATGAAATTCGAAGCATTCGATGATTTTAAGAAAAACTTGTACAAGGGGCAAACATTGGTTGATGAAAAGTCATGAAGCTGCAGAAAGTTCAACTGAAAAAGCTAATGAAATTAGCAAATATGCTATCGGTGCAACAGTTGAAAGCATCAGAAATTAATTAAATTGTGGAAGAACTCTGAATTGATTTTCCATTGTTATCCGAAATTGCTAGAACGTACTACTGTCCTGTTTCTTCAGTTTACTCCGAAAGAGGGGAAACGTTCTTTCCTACTATCTCGAACAGGAAAACAACTGGTTTCTCCATTGTTAATCATCCTTGCTTTCAGCTTTCAGATCTTAGGAAACATATACACACAGTTTACTACGGTCACTGACTCGCCTTTCAATTTCAGTATACTATTATAAAGTAGGAACATTTTAGCATGTATATGACCACGCTTATATATATGAATTGAGTGGTTGATGTTTGTCTTCCATGTTTTCCAATTAACAATTTTTCATACTTACTATAGTTATAGTATGCTATCAGCCATTGCATATTAAGAAGTATGTCAACTACTTAGATTTAAAATAAAAATTAATGTTCTGCCAGTTATGTTACAATAGTTGTTGGCAGAAATGGAATTTTAAAAAAATGAGGGTTCCTTCCTTAAGTAAACGGCCAGAACCAAGTTCCGTTTCACACACACACACACACACATATAGATGCCATAGTGGAGAGAGTCAAGTGTCTCACGGGCTCTGATCCCCTGATCTCCCACGAACTCCCATCCAAAAGTAAACATAAAGTGGCTTACAGGATTAACTGCCTATTTCAACACCTCGATGTTCTTAAAGACGAGAATTTCGGGCCTAATATAATAGTCTCAAGCTATAACCTAATCCGGGACCAACCACTCCCAGGGGAACTTACTGACACCCCAAGCAGGGTCACTTCCACCGCAAGTGACGGCCATCCTCCCACGGCGAGTGACTACCCACAACCCCTGGATAACTCCCCCATCCACCTAAATGATCAGCGCCTTCATCTCCCATCTTCGTGAGTAACCATGGATACATCAGATATAATCTCTTGGAATGTTTTTGGCCTCAAGCAGAACATTTCTCTCCTAAACATGTTCTGCAAAAGCCATCATTGCATGGCAAGAAACGCTCCTCTGGCCACATGACCTTGTCATCTGCGATTTAATACATGAAGACGTCAGAGCTTTCTCGACTTCACTGATGCACGTTACAGTTCAAATCGTAGCCGGTCGCCCGAAAAGGGGCCTTTTTTCCTGACAACATAGTAAATGAGATGACAGGTTGCTGGGACTCCAAGTGACAGTAGGTGACTAAGATCCTAGTAATTAATGTTTATATGATCTAGGAAAATAACAATAATTTTGATCAATACTGCATGACTGTAGGTGAGTTACACAGTATTATTCACGATTCTGATGCTGATCATATCTGTGTAATCGGGGACCTTAATTCTCACCCCACAAAACAATTTTATAATGAACTTACCTCTGTCAAAATCATGCTCTCCAGATTGGCGATGTAATGCTCCTTGCCCTCCTCATATTCTTATGTACAAAATAGAACGGACACAACTGTAACCTCCTGGCTGGACCACTGCATTACATCTCCACAACTTGATGATTCCATTGTGACCTGGAACATTCGCTACGATCTTACAATGGGCTACGATCACATCCCATTACAGGTGTCATTCAGAACTCCATCCCTCCCTACCGTGAACATCCTAACTGATCAACCACCAGCTGTAAACTGGGATTTTAAAAACCAACAGAAAACCAGATACTTTAGGGGGACCACGGAAACCAGGTTGCGGTCAATAGTTTACCGGCAGACGCCTAACTGGGTACTAACACAAAATGTAAAAATGACCACCACAGGAGAGATCTGAATAAATTCTATTCGAATATAATTTCCGCTATGCTTGCCACCAGCAAGGCTACCTTAAATTTCGTCAAGGTAATTCTCGTGATGTACCTGGCTGGAATGACTTGGTTAAAGATCTGTATTCATATTCACGAGAAATATTTTTGCTGTGGAAGCAAAATGGTAGCCTCAGGGAAGGACACTTTGCATTGCTAATGAGACAGGAGAGAGCGCGGTTCAAACTTGCTCTTAAGCACTGCAGATTAAATGGGAAGCAACTAAGAGCCAATGCAATGTCTAGAAATTTAGAATCTGGTGATTATCCTCGTCTTTGGAAAGACATTCAATCCCAAAATCAAAAAGCCATCACAGAGAGTAGGAGAAGCAGTCGGTGACGAGGCTATCGCAAGTATGTGGGGCGATCACTTCAGCAATATCCTGAATTGCATAAACGATCAAGACACCGGAAGGGATGTAGATAACCTCCTTACTGATAACATTCAATTTCATTTCGCACATCACATTACGCCAGGTGACATCAGTGATGCCATAAACAACCTATCTAATTTAATAATAAATCGCCCGGGCTGCGATGGTCTTTCCCAAGAGCCTTTCAAATTCTGCCATCTGATAATTTACATTTTGCTAGCTGCCCTATTTAATCCACGCATTATTCACCAATTTATTCCAGATTTCCTCTCTCTTAGTTCACTTGATACCATTAATCAAACAAGCTAAAGGATGCAGCTGAACCTGGCAATTACCGGCCGATTGCAATCACAACGATCGCTTCGAAGATACTTGAGTCAGTTCTTCTAGTGAGATTTCTCCCCTTTCTACACACCACTGACAACCAGTTCGGATTTAAAGCAAAGCACTCAACCGACACCTGCATCTACATACTGAAAGAATTGCTGAACTATTACATATCATCAGCTTCTCCTGTTTACCTATGTTTTGTGGATGTGAGAAAGCATTTGACAGAGTAAACTACCTGAAGCTGCATAAAAGAGGCACACCTCTATATTTAATTGGCATTTTATATTGCTGGTTCTCCACACAGCAATTCTGTGTCAAATGGGGTAACGTATTACCGTACACCTTCGGCTCCCTAAACGGGCTTCGGCAAGGGGGCATTCTCTCTCCATACATGTTCAATACATACACAGATGCCTTGAATGTCAAACTGAACTCACTCTAAATCCGATGCACTGTCAATAAAAAAACTATAAATAAACCTCTGTTACACCGACAATGTGGTTCTGATTTCCCCATCAGTGCAAGGGTCTCCAACGAATCATCAACACTTGCCGCCAATATGCAGAGGAATTTGATATCCCTTACAACGAAACCAAGACCCGGTGCATGTCGCAGCTCCCGAGATCGCTTAAACATATTGCAGAACCAAACATTTTCCTCGGAAATCATCGGCTGGAATTGTGCACGAATTTCCGTATATGGGTCACATTATCACAATGACCTAAAAGATACGGGAGACATTGAACAGAGGCGTTGTAAACTATGTGCAACTGGCAACATGATTGCAAGGAGGTTTGCCTTCTGTCACCGAGACTTGAAACTGTTGCTCTTCCGCTCGTATTGCTACAGTATTTATGGATGCTCCCTGTGGAAGAACTACACCCGAGAGACCTTGAGACGTATCACTGATGTTCACAATGACATTTTGAGACGCCTCACAAACAATCCTCAATACCACTCAGCCATACAGATGTGCACAGAAAACCACCTGGACAATTTAAAAATCACTGTAAGGCGAACAATGTCCAGTCT
Source organism: Macrobrachium nipponense (assembly GCF_015104395.2). NCBI lineage: Eukaryota > Metazoa > Arthropoda > Malacostraca > Decapoda > Palaemonidae > Macrobrachium > Macrobrachium nipponense. Next base: position 1,732,501 of record NC_087217.1, on the reverse strand, counting down.
GATCACCCGACTGTAAAACAGCAGCAATTCGCTCATACAAGGCATCCTAAGTAGTGAGCCTAGATCTAAAATGTGGGGAAGATGGGAAAATGAGGCGTTTGTTCCCTAAATGACTTAATATCTGTTTTTGCAAAATGTCCTCTGCATAATCTGTCATTATTATTGTATTCCTACGATTATTGTTATTACTGGTATTTTCCTTTTTTCACTATTACTGTGATTATATTCAATATAGTTTTCTTACATTAAATTTTTTAACTGTTCTCAATTTTATTACGGTTATTACCATTATTTTGATCACCATCTTTTATACTACCCGAGCAAGTGTGGATATTGCCGATTAATAATTTTTTTTATCATGTTATCATATGTCTAGACTGTGTATGTTATTGTGCATTCTTTATATATTCCATGTATAAAGCCTTGAGCTGAAAATAAAATCTATTATTATTATTATTATTATTATTATTATTATTATTGATATTATTATTATATGATTATTATTATTATTATTATTATTATTATTATGCATTTACACCAAAAAAATTAATAATTAAAGTAAACCGTTTACTTTGTAATGGTCGAAGGTATGTCTAGTGTACTTTTATTACGATCAAATAAATGCAATCACATTATCTCTCCACCTTAACCAATATGTTTTTTAATTTATCCATTCTGAGTTTACCTATCATGTCGTTGAAAACGGACAACGGCATATATATCTATTTAAAATGCAGAGTACAATTACAAATTAACGCCGATTGTTTTTACCCTATGCCCCCTTTATTATCCCTATCCAAAAAGCACGGGTCACTGATTAAAGGTTTAATCTTTGGTTGGCAGTCAGAGGTATTATTAAATCAATATGCCTTTTATGTTTTCCTAATTTGGCCCTGACGCATATTCTTTGAGCATTTAATTCAAGGTTCGGTTAATTCATTATTTTGAGAGTAAACCTCATCCTTTCCGAGAACCGTCCAAATATATTTTTTTTTCGGTGGAGTAGATAATGAATTTAAGCAGGTTTTTTTTATGTATATTTGCTTTTTGTAAAACATGAGTGAAGACCAGCACTTTCAATATGTAAAACTATCATCACTTGTTTTGACGTGAAGAAAAACATGCCATCTCGAAGGGTGAAGGCTTTCGTAGATGTTTCCAAAAAAATTCTGGCTTGTATAAAAGTAATAATTTGTAATTTTTTCCCATATTGTATGTTGCTTTAGTAAGAATTACAACACTAATTTACTCAAACTGCTAGATTTAGTTTAAGTAAAAAAATAATGTTGGTAATTTTCCAGTTATATCTATTTTCTTGATGTGATGTAATTCTACAGTTAAAGTAATAGTGTAAGTTCAAGGTATTATCTTTTGCAGTAACTTTTAATGGTATTTTAATCTCATTTCAGATATTTACTTCAACATTACTCTCAGGCGGAAGACACTTTTTTACACAGTCAACCTCATTATCCCATGCGTTGCCCTCGAGTATCTCTCGGTATTGGTATTTTACTTGCCGGTGTACTCTGGTGAAAAGGTGTGTCTTTGCATCAGCATCTTGCTCTCCCAGACCATGTTCTTCTTGCTCATCTCCGAGATCATGCCATCCACGTCCTTGGCTGTCCCTCTCCTTGGGAAGTACCTTCTCTTCACTATGGTTCTTGTTGCCATTAGTGTTCTCGTTACTATCATCGTTTTAAATATACACTACCGGAAACCATCGACACATCGAATGGCTCCGTGGGTTAGACTGGTAAGTGTGAGCGGATTGCAACATTATCCATTGTCAGAATTTCCACACACAGTTTCTGTGTAATTAAATTTTTTCAGACATGGTGGAAGAATTGTTAATAAGGAAATCAATAAACTTCAAACACTAACCGATACCACTCCATGAAAGCAAATATTGTACTTCTGGCAGGTATTTGTCCAGTATTTGCCGAGGTTCCTTCTGATGAGAGTACCGAAAAATGGAAATGGAAAAGTGACTACTGAGAGACAGGATTTGCCAGAACGTCCTCCACCAAGGCACGATGGCAATGGTGCCAGTACACTGAGGGAGAGAATTCGACCCCCGCAACAACATCGGCCAGGTAAGAAATCGAAGCCTGGCATGGTGACCAAACCAAAGATCTGGTTACAAGCATACATAGAAACTGAAAATCAATTATTTAATTGACAAAGATTGCACGCAAGTGAATTTGAGTAAATTTGGATGTCAACAGTAACCAAGAATGGACAGAAAGACAGAAGAGTTGAGAAACTTGTATATTTAACTCGAACTCGATTTATCTTCTTCAGGATCTTCATACAATGGTTTCCGTCCACCGGGTGAAGGGTGTTTCGGGGGTCTTGGGAATCGCGGCTACCATGGCGGATCCATGGGAGCCACTGGGGGCCTTGGTGCTACTGGTATATGTTCCGGAGGTGTCGAAAGTGATGGACTCGCTGGATCTCCTGGATTGCCCAGGAACACCTTTGAGGCCACCTTCGGAGAATTGCCCGAGTGTTTCAACATCCCTCAGGAGGCACAGGCCCGTTACCCTTTGGAAATCCAAAGGGCAATCCACAATGTCAAGTTTATCCATTTTCATATGGTGCAGCAAGATAAATTTGATGAGGTAAGTTCATAATTTAGTACCACACTTAACAGTATGTCTTACCAATGCTCAGTAACTGTGGTTTAAATGGTGTAGATTACACTGATTGGTTTAAATGGTGTAGATTACACTGATTGGTTTAAGTGGTGTAGATTACACTGATGGGTATCTCTAAAATTACACAATTTTCTTGTTCAACCTTAATGATAACACTAACGTAGAAATTCAACCTGTTGATGGCATCATGCATTCTTCTATGACATTTACATAATTAATTATGATAATTACAATATGAGATGATTAATACTTTATAATCTCAATATTAATTTTTGCTTTGTACCTTTATATATCAAAGTACTCTCTAAGACTTGGTATTGGAACTGTATTATTATACTGCAATGCAAAGTTCTGAATGGTTTTGAATGGCACTGAAAAAAACTTCATGATTATTTCTTCGAGCCTGTGCTGACTACTTTTGAAAATGCTGATGTTTTATTGACATGTTAAGATATTAAGCAACTCAAAAACTTTAATTGAATAACTTTATCACAGGGAATATTTGTTCATTTTTATAATTACTTAGAAATATTTGTTTCACCACGAGGTTCTTAACAACAAAAGAACACTACCCGTGTTTTTTGTATAAATAAAATTTTTTCTGGAAAAATTCTTGCCAGTGTGTAAACGAAGTGTAATAAAATTTCTATAAATGACCTTTCTCAATTTTAATTCGTGTCATAATCATGTACTTAAGTCATCAGAACATGAAAGGAGAATCTGATTGAAAACAACTGGTATTATCAAGTATGTGGATAAACACAATGAAGTGCTCTAAACTAGTATTGTACACATTTTTTAAATAAGTTACTCATTTGATCTCTTAAATCTACACATTGTCTGACATTTCTTGATAATATGAATCTGTCCCTTTGATGTAGTCACCTTGTGCAGTAATACATTGCTCTGTGTGTGTGTGCCCTGCTTTGAACACTCCCAGAATTTCCTGTACTTTAAGTATCTTAAGCATTTTATTCAATTCGTACGGGATCTTTTTTATGGCGTAAAAATGACCACTTCCTCTTGGGGAATAGGATGACATCACAGGGAGTCAAATCTAGTTGACAGCTCATAGTCATGATGGAGCACTAAATTACCTCAAAACTTGTGCATAGAACCTGGGAATGTCTAACCTTTGGGAATGATTTTAAAATCTTGGAGAGTTTGGGCTCTTCCCCAATAAGATAAAGAGTCCTGTTTGATCTCTAGTTCTTATCCCTAGACCCAAATCTCAGCTCACTGGTGATCATCAATATGAGGGTTTTGTCATCCAATGTCGCTCTCAGAGCAACTTTTTACAACCCCCCCCCACACACACACACACACACACACACACACACAGATAAGTCTAAATAATTTGGTTTGGCATTTGGACACTGTAAATGAAAACGGACTTTATTACAAAATGTTAAGTGTAGTAGAAGTGTTGTATCACAGCACAAGGTGACTGCTATGAAAGGGGTGTGTAATAGCATTTGATAGTTTCCAGTACGTGTCAGATAATGAAACCCCATGTCATTGTAATTTTTATTTATTACACTTAAAAAGTTGTGCTGACATAATATAGATTTAATAATATAGGTTTGAGGAAAGAATACTTTTTGACATATAAAATTGGTGTTCTTCACTTTTAACGTAGATTGAATAAAACTTTCATAAGACCTGTAAAAGTCCATTTAATTCCAAGAGTTATTATCTGATATGCATTAACTACTGGATAATGTATTACATTTGCTTGCAGTTACTGAGCTACTTAAACTTTTGACAAGAACTGTTTACCATTTTCCATAATTCAACAGATATTGTAGGAGGCTATTTGGTAAATGAAGTGTGAGGCTGCCATTTTTTGTGTTGATGATTCAGCCCATCGCATGGCACATGCAGCTTGATTTAAATAATAAATCAATTTGCAGATCAGATACTGAGGCACACACAATTTGTTCTTTAAGAAATCTTAATTCTGTCGTTATCTAGACTGGTGCAAAGTTAGTTTTTTCACCATTTTAAGATGGCAACTATTAACCAGTATACATCAAAAGTATTTAGAATTGAGGAATTTCTGAGAGTGCCTAATGCTCTTTCCATTTTTTCTCAAAGGAGGACGATGAGTGGGCTTTTGTGGCCATGGTACTGGATCGTCTACTTCTTTGGCTATTCGGTCTGACTTCCGTCATAGGAACGGTAGTTATTCTCCTGGAGTCTCCCTTCCTCTATGACTCGACCCTGCCTATCGACATTCAAGTGAGCAAAGTCCTTCAGAAGAGAGTTGAGCAGGATCTCTAAAATGCAAAGCTTTGCACAAATGGGGCATCATCAGTCGATTTGGTGTATATAAGTTAGAAATCATAGACATGAATGTGACTTGGATGTTAATGTCCTTTTTTCATCTTCTTCCTTTTTACCTTAATCTTTTTTCTGAGCCACTTCCGTTTTCTCTCTTTTGTCAAATACCTAAAGTTCCAAAGCAAAAAACGCTCAGGCTGTTTGTTGATAAATCTGCAATAAATGGTAAGGTCAGACTGCGTGATGTGCCATAAAGATTTTACTTTCATAGTAAAAACAGGAGATTGGTGTGAATTTCAGTGCTACGAGAACTATTTCAAGAATATTATTATTTTGATGTGAGAAAAATTATTTTCTATGGCTTTTTCTCGTTCTAGAATTGTTCAGAGAGCAAGCTTCAACCGTTTGTAAGTGTTAGTGTTTACAATCTTGTCACCATCCATGAAGTGAGTGAAGTTAGTGGTAAAGTTCAACTTAAGAACTCAAGAATCTTAATCAACACTGCTCAAAGAAACTTTAATACGCTCTATCTTTTCAAAGAATACTAAGAATTACAAGACTTACCCAGATTGCTCAATGGATATTATCTCTCAATTCTTGTACATCCTTCGGTTCCTATGGACATCATGAAGGCAATGGGAGTACTGAAGTTATGCACAGGGAAGAGACAGAGTGGAATTACATCTACTGAGGTTTCAGAGGTAATATACATATCTGTGGAGGACTGTTCAGTCTTATTTTATTTTTCTTCTTAGTGACCTGTGAACTGTTGGTGAGTTTTTTTCGTGAAAGACGGTGATGTGCTTTCTTTTAGTTCTGCCCCTTTCAATATAGTAAGGCAGTGAATGAAAAGATTGAAATTATATTGCCTAAAACAAAACAAAAATTGTTACCAAGAAAACTAATTTCATCCTTATTCATATTAAGTTACAAGTATACGAAAATTCGGAGTTGATGTCCAGCACGCCAGTTAGCATTATTCTTACATTATTTTCCATAATGATACAGTAATACTAATGTGATCATAATAATATTAATCCATATATTTACGGTAACTGAAAATTAGGTTTACAGCGTAGACTTAAGAATTTTCTTTTTATATTTAGAAGATTTAAGGGATCTATTTGTAAGATTTTTATGGCTTTTATAAATCTTATTTAGAATATTCATTTTTCTGCTGTTCTGTCACCCCATTTGTCAATCATGTCTGGAATGTTTAATAATCTTAAATGTTAAGATTAGTTTTACATGTGTATCTATCTAGTCTTTTTTCGCTATTTCGAGAATTTTTTCATTTTCCATATTCATATTTATGTTACGTGATGTTTGTGGCACCTTATATAACAGGGGATTATAACGCTTAGATGTGCTTATCTGACATAAGTCTATTTCATATTGTTCAATTTATCAATTCAAAGTGGTTCAAATTGAAATATATTTTGCTGTTGTGAAACGCTGGTTCTTGCATCAAAGATTGGTATTCTTTTATCTGTTACATGATTATATACTTCTCCATAGTAATACACTTCTTGGCGACAATCCTTTTGGATATAATTGTATGTCAGCAGAAAGTTTTTCTCAGACCTCACTTTCATAGGTATTTCTCCTTTTTTTATGGTAGCTACAAGAATTGTTTCTAATGTTTCTATTCTTTTGTGAAGGAAATCCGTATGGTTTACGTGTAATACCGTCTTTGAAGTTGATCCTGCAGTCATTCGATTCAAGTTTGCATTTTTCCAAAAGAATAAGCGACAGAACTCTTAAGCTTGGCAAGAACAACCTGTGTAGTGAAATTTTTTTCTTCTTTTTACTTTGAAGACTGCATATTGCTACTTTTTACTTTGAAGACTACATATTGCTATTTGTAGCAGGACAGTATTATGTTGTGATCTGGGCATCCGGCGAAACACCCGATAAATGTTTCCGAAGTGTTGCTGAGGTGAGTCTGTAATATTAGGTATTCTCAGAAACCACTGAATAAGTGTTTCTTCTTCTACTACTGAATCTTGGTTCTTAAATGGAGAATAGTCCGTGTCACCTGTCTCCATTCTGACCCTTCTCAGCATTTTCATAGTTGCAGACAATCGCAGGGTAACAAATGTTCATGTGTGCTTCGTGGGAGTGTGTATGCATCCACACCCAGTATTGATAATGGTAATAATTATTATAGAATGGCTTTGATAGATCTAGTGTGTTATATTTAATAATTAGAGATGTTTGAGAGTAAGTATAAGCATTTGCTATATGCCGTTTATACATGCTTTAATGTTGCATTTAATACTGAAGATGGCTGTTTACAAAAACAAAAGTATCATGTTGATAAAGTGTTAAATTGTTCCCCTTGTTCGAAGGCGTCTTTAGTCTGTTTTTTTCTTGCATACATACGATTACTAAATTGAGCCACACCGAGTGTTTCAAAAATATATTGGACAATTGTGACCAAATAAATTTGGCCAAAAAGTTTTATTCTCAAACGTACACCAAATTCAGCTAGTGCAATAGAGCCGTGCAATAGAGCCAAAATGAATGGGTGTACAAGACCCGTGCGCTTGCCAGCTGTATTGTAGGTATCCCTGGAATTAATTACTTGATGACAAGAGTTTTGCATACTCCCGAAGCCTTCCTTATTATCCTCGTGCGTATCCCGAACCTTCATTTTTGTGAACACATTTAAAGTCCATTTTAGAACCAAAAGCTCTCTTAAGACATCTTCTTTTCCCTGACTTTGAAAATATCGGAATACCTTCTTCCTCGTCATTAATTTGCTTGGTTCGAAAGCTGATATGAACTAATCCTTCCTTTTCATTTTTCTGTCTCTACTGTGTCTACGTTGCTCGCCTTGATCATTTTCTTATCTCGAAAAGTATATAAACTTGAGATTATCACTAGCCATCAATACTTGAACACATAAGTGCAAACAAATATATCAAAATTGACAAGCCGAACTGTTAATATGCTTAATCAAAAGTTTTCTCCAAGTATCCACAGAGCACTCTTTAGTCACACACAATTTTATCCGTGATTTGCGCATCCCTAACCCAAATTTTGTGTTTCATTCTTTATCTTTAGGAACTATCACAATAACACTTATTGTTCCGGTAGGCTATATAATGAAACTCTGTAATGGATCAAGAGCTGTCATCATCATTATTTTATGGACAGATACCATTTCTACATTCGGTCCACAACCCTTTGTATAGCACTAGCTCTATGTTGTCGAACATTTATATTAAAAAATGGAGAGAATTTTTTTTTATATCGCATAGATACTCATAAAGAGGATAAGAATTCAACTTAGAATACCGCCAGGATGTCAGTAAATGAAAATAATTGATATATATATATATATATATATATATATATATATATATATATATATATATATATATATATATATATATATATATATAATATATATATAGTATCGTTAAATATTCAAAGTGGCCCGAATGTTCTAAAATAGTTGAGTTATGAATTTCTTCTTTGAAACAAAAAGCTGTGTTGGAATTAATGTATTGTCGTAAAAGGTGTTCTAAAGTACTGACAGAAATTTATTTTAATTGACGAAAACTTCTAAAATAATGATTCATCACGCTGGTGTTTTTATACACAAAACACGCTAATGTTAGCTTAAAAATTGAAATGTTAATACCCAGTCTTATTGGTATACTGAAGGTACCTTATTTGTTGAAATTCTTGTGTACAGGTAAATGATTAAGATTAGTGCTAAAGTAAAACCAGTGGCATTTATCCAAAGTTTACTTTTACTTAGGTGACAGTTTAATCACATTAAGTTTTAAATAGATGCTATATACAGGTGGCTTGAAGGTTTCTAGTCAATTCCACTTGGGGGCGAACTAAGGAAAAATCAGACATTTTTCTAAATATTGCTTTTTTTTAAATACATAATTTGTGCTAATCCAAATATTTATTTCACTCAGGATACTTTCGCAAGACGTTATTTTAATAATACACAGTCAAGACGAATTGTAATCGTTTATGTAAGGTGAGGTGCTGTTTATTTTATTTATGCAACATTCCTCCCATAAGAAAAGCTTCTGACATTATTTAGCAAATTATTAACTGCCCTAACTCTAAAAATACACATGAGAAGATTAAAATTGCCATTATTTTCCACGGCAATGGATCCTTTGAAATAGAAAGTTTAACCTCACCTTGCGCTTAATTCCTTAGAAATAAGTATAATACAATCTTCTCATCTTATTATTGCGCTGTGATAAAGACACGGTAACTTACACAACTTACACGTATTTTTAATCTATTTATATAACCACATTTTGGTCATTATCCTAATGCGCGCCTCAGTGGCGTGGTCGGTATGATTCCAGCCTGCCACCTCGGAGGCCGCGAGTTCGATTCTAGGCCATTCCACTGCGGTGTGAGAGATGTGTATTTCTGGTGATAGAAGTTCACTCTCGACGCGGTTCGGAAGTCACGTAAAGCCGTTGGTCCCGTTGCTTAATAACCACTGGTTCCATGCAACGTAAAAACACCATACAAACAAACAATTATCCTATTGCGGATTTATTGCATTCCTTTTTAGTACACTGTTAACCTCACCAACTGTCTGGTTTGGATATGCAACTAATTCATGCCATCACAATATTGATTAGTTGTTTTGGATCATTTGACCTCCCGTGTTCTAGCTAAATGGAAATGGATGCATGTGTCACTTTTTATTGGGTTATTTTTGGAGCCGTCATTCGTGGATAAAGATGAAGATTATTATTCTTTCACTGAAATAATGCAGTTAAAGCCAAGTATTCTTCCATCTTTCCATTATTTAGTGATTAACATATTCAAACATTTATCAGTAGGTATTTGCCATCCGTCATTCATTTCCCTATCTATGGTGAGAAATGGGCAGATTAACGTAAATCCCTTAATCATTCCTTATTCATTCACTAAGTTTGGGAAAGTGAATGAAGATATTTCATATTAGTGTTTAGTGACCATTGCTTTTCACAGATGGAATATCTTTGTGTGGAAGCTGGAAAAAATATTTAATCTTACTGACGAGGTTAACTGGTGGAGATGAGGGGTTGAGAGGGGTCAACCCCTCACTCATTTTCCTCTACCACTTCACTCATTCTCCCGTATTGGCAAACCCCCACATGTACTTTGTTCTGACTGCAAGGGCAGGGAATGTACTGTCTGTTATGAATGTACTTATTGGCCCTCAACTCATGGCAGACGTATGGTAGATGGAGAAAGGTCGTAAAAATTTTGCCCAGTTCTTCAGGGGCAAAACTTCTCCAGTGACAACACTGAACCCTTCTGGTTCCTTCTTACTACTGGGTGCCATTTCTCTTCATCATACAGTTGGATCTTCCTCTTTGAGGAGGGTTAGCTCTCCTACATACTACAAACCTGTTTATCATTCATGTAAGGATAAAGATGGTAGTAGGAAGATGTCTTTCTATGAATACCTACATAATCTTTGGTCTTTTAATCCTCCAGATAGTCTGTTGTGCCTTCACTGAATCACTGGCAGGAAGAATGATGAACCATCCACTGATGCTACAGCTGCAATTCCTGTGACTAACTTGTCTACTGCAGGTGATCCTTTAGTAACAGTTGTGTTGCCTGTAGCTGAGCCAGTTATGACTTCTCCCCCTCCAACCTCGAGGAGTCCTACAGATCTAAAGGTAACCAAAAAGTCTGAGAGGTCGTGAGGAAAGTAAGAGGTGTTCATGCCTTCTTTCCTTTTCATCTTTCTCTTCATAATTGTTGTTTTCATCTAGCTTGTTGTCTTTCTCTGCCTCCTTGTCCCCAGACTCTCATCCTCTGTGCAAGAGGAAGAAAACAGAGAAGTCCAAGACCATGGTCAAGAAGTCCAGGTGGGCTTTCCCTGCATGCACTTCCTCTTGGCAGGAGAGTAGAGATGCCAGCTCACTTTTGGGGATCATTGTATCTCAGGCAGGGCTGGTGCCACACTACACATCTCCACTTGGACAAGAGGACCACCACCTTGCTCTCCCACTGTGCACTCATGGGCTCATGACAGGATACCTGTGCACAGCTTCTTTGTTCCCCAACCCTGGGTCTGTGGATGGGGTGCACACCCCCTCCAGCAGCTTTGTTGAGTTGCAGCAGGGTGAGCATGAACAAGCTGTTTGCACACCAGACTACACAAGGGTGAGCAACAGGATGGTTTCTATCTCACGTTCAATTTCAGAGGGGCTGTAGAGGAGAATTTGCACTTTCTTGCTCAATATTTGCACAACCTCTAAGGTGTGTGTACTCTTGCTCAATGTTTGCACTCTCTAAGGTGTGTCTACGATCCAAGCACTCTTATTTGAGAGAGAGATCTCCTTTGATCTCTTCCACCTCTAGCATGGTTCACTATGTGAACATAAAGTGTGCGAGAGATGTGGCATAACCCCTCTCTCTTCTTTTTGTGGCATAACCTCTTGATCCTCTTCTCTGTCTTCATACTCTGTTGCATCCAAGGATAAAAGCAGAGGGGTGTCATAGTCAAGGGCTGAATTCTATGAACCTTCAGGATTCCATCTGCCTCCTCTATTCTATTGAGAGGCTTGTCCAGTGCTGGATAGGATCAGGAGCAGAAGTATGGCCTCCTCTTCTCCAGGAAAGAAGGTAGTTCAGACCAGAGGGGATCCTTTGGATCCTGAGGGGGACCTATTCCCATGAAACCTCTTCAGTCCAAGTTGGAGCAGCATTTTAAGGTCTCAGCTCATGTTGATTTTGGGGGAGGTGAAACCCCTAATCAAGGTTTGGGCATTTTTTTTCAGTTGCTCAAGTAGACTCCTCTCCATGCCATTATCACACCATAGGACGATCTACAACTCTGGAGGATGCAGAGGTTACTCATCTGAGGTTGGATATGTCAGTCTGCCAGCTGATGAACAACACCCCCTCCCCATTAAGGTACAGCAAAAACCTTGACATATGGTGCACCTGTGAAGACTGCACCTCAGAAGCCCAGACAGGAGGCTCAGACATTGTCGTCTTCCAAGAAAGATGGGAAGTTTTCTCAATCTTGCCATTCCCCCTTCTTTAGCCAGTCCAGGGAGGTAGGAAAGGGGAAGAAGGGATGGGGTCAATAAATACTGGGCAGTCCCCTTCCTATGCTGCCATAAGTAGGGGATTGCCTGTACACACCATTGAGCAAAGTGGCAGCAACAAGGAGCCAGAGCCATGGCTTGTATAATGTTCCAAAACAAATGTCCACCCCATTCTATGACAATCAATGATCCTGTTCACAACTTGCTCACCACCAGTTTTATGGAAATCTTGGGCCTTGTTGGCAGAAGCAGAAACCATGAAGAAAGTTGCCATGAAAGTTGTAGGAAGTAGTAGATCACCAGTCTGTGGAATTTTACAGCTACCCGTTCCTTGTAGTAAAGGCAAGCAGGGTTTGGAGACCTGTCATCCACCTCTCAGTATTGAAAAAGTATGGTTGACAGATTTGTTTCACTCTTAAAACTGCACATTCAGTGTTAGATTCCATTAGAGAGGGCAACTTCATGCTTTGGATAGACCCACAAGATGCATAATTCAATTACCCATTTGTCAGAACTCTAACGAGTACCCCCACTTTGTCTGCAATAAGAGTGTTCCAATTCAAGGCCCTGTGCTTCAGATTGGTGACCATATCTCATTTGCTAGCTTTTTTTGTCTCAATCTGGGAATTGTGAAAAACTGGCAGAAGTCTGATCTCATCCCCACGCTACTGGTCACTGTAGTAGTAAGAGCCTTCACAGTGACTCTCATCTAACAAACATCCGTGAAGTACCAGTGTATTTCCTGCCATAAGAGGAACAACCTGTTTGACTAGGGCAGGTAGTCATAGGCTATCTTTCATCTCTAGAGAAGCTTATACCTCAAAGGTAGTTACTTCAAGTCTCTTCAGTAGCAACTGAAACATTGCTCCACTATTTGGGATCCACCTTCTCAACTAATTGCTTCTCAAGAGTCTTCCCTTAAATTAATGGAGGGCCCTTTCGTGATGGCTAGACAAAGTAAGGGAGAGCCTTTTGTGGTGGCTAGACGAAGTAAGGTAGAGCCTTTCGTGGCAGCTAGACGAAGTAAGGAAGAGCTTTTCGTGGTGGCTAGACGAAGTAAGGGAGAACCTTTTGTGTTGGCTAGGCAAAATAAGGGAGGACCTTTCATGGTGGCTAGGTAAGACACCTTCTAAGAAGAGAGTTCCCTTGTGGGTCCTCCCCCTTAAACAGAGATGCTCATGTTCATGGACACATTCATGAAGGAGAGTTTATTTCAGGTGTGTAAATGGACACATAAATTTGAACATACAAACTTCTTGGAAATGCAAGTGACCTGGTTGACTTGACAAGCATTCCAAGATTGAGGTGGCACTTGGTGGTGTTCATATGTAAAATGCAATTGCAGTTGCTTATGTCAACAAACAGGGGAACAGGGTCTCTGAATCAGTGTCAGTTGGCACTACAGACTCATTAGTGGGTGGCTTTAAGCCAATGAGTTGGCCAGATAAATTCTGGGTATGTGAAATATTCAGGCCAATCAGCTCAGTCACTAGAATTAGATGGTACTGATGAAGCTGACCCTCTACTCCCTGAGTAGTGGAGGGGTTGCTCAAGTAATGCAGGTCCCCCATCATTGATCTGGCTGCAACATGATGAAACCGATAAACCTGTAGTCATCTGTTCCCCCTTGGCCCACTCTCCATGTCGACTACACATTCACTGGTACTAATCATGCTGCTTTCACAGGAGTGGATTATTCAGAATATCCTGAGAGAGAGAGAGAGAGAGAGGCTTTTCTCTCAGGCACTGATACAGATGCCTGGGGACCTCTGTCATTCCTCTGTAAATGAATACCAAACAAAGTGGATTGTCTTCTGTGACAGGTGCTGTAAGAGGGGTTGCTCTCTGGTCATAGGTCAATCTTATCTGAGGTCTTCAAAGAGGGAATTGCATCTTTCCACTTTGATGGAGTTAGCCAGGCTTATGAGAAACTTCAAGTAGTCTTGCCCTTCTTGGAAGCTCTGACCCCCACAGTCCACAGTGGGATGTATTATTAGTGGTGTGGAGCCTTACAAGGTCTCCATACAAGCCTCTGTCAAGTACCCTTGAACATAGATTTGAACACCAAACATTATCTTTCTTTTCGCTTTGGTAATGAGAGTATGGGATTTGCATGGCCTGTCTTGCATTCAGAGGAGTGATGTTCAATTCTTTCACTTTCATACTAAAGGTCATAGCTAAGATTCAGAACCCATCGGTTCTGGACAAGAGATTTGAGTTTCTCCATCCCCTCCCTTTGAGACTTCATTGGTGGAGACCCAAAAAAGATGCTGTTGTGCCAGGTCTGAGCCCTAAAGTATTATTTGTTAGAGACCTGCTGTTAGTGCAGGTAGGTGCAAGAAGATGGTATCCAGGAACATCTTCATTTTACAGCTTTGTTAATCAAGTGGCCTACAATTCCGCTCTGGAGGAGTCTGGCCTTCCTGCTCATTATGGAGCACAAGGAGTCGAAGAATTTCTTGGTGCTTAATAAAATGAGGGTGGGGGTCAGGCATAACCAAATCACCTGTACCTCATTCTACCAAAAGGATGCAGCCTACGAATCCCTAGATACATTTTCCATAGGACCTGTGGTGGTTGTTCACCAAGCTGTGTGGTTATTGATTCCTGATCAGACACCATGTTTCATCTGAGTACTTAGGTTTGATATGTTTTTTGGAAGTGTGAATGTATAGTGATTGGTATGTTTTTCTTAAAGTGTGAATGGGCTTCCTTCACTTTTCCTCTTCCCAAGCTGCATCCATGCCAAAATACACACTAGCATTGAATGAGATACAAGTAAGTACACAACAAGCATTGAACTGCCCTGTGTTCCCACTTAAACAAGGTGAATGAAGGACACTGCAGAGCTTTTTTCTTTTCTCAACACATTAAGTAGTAGCAGATCAGAAAAACCTGCCCAGTGACTTGAGAACTCCTATCGAGATATCATGTTTCTCTAAAATATTGCCCGTCATCAGAATCTCTGAGGTTGAAAAATTGATAACGTCAGTTTTTATCTTCACAATCTTAAATGGATAACAAAAGTCTTATCTACAGAAATTAAGAATACTCTAATACATGCCACTTGCCAGTTTTACACCTGCTATTCTGTCGTTTTCCTGTATGTTATTAATCGTCTTCTGACTTCATTACACATAAATTTATAAAGCTCCAGCACAACTATCCTTTATATTTCTAATGTATTCAGAAGACTTTATTCTTTGTTAAAAATTTAGGAAGCGTAGTCTATGGGACTCTCACTAGCAAAAACCTTTTTGGATACTAATATCTATCTCAAGTACACCTTTGAGTAAAAAAAATACTTTAGAACACCTTTCGTCCAACATTTATGGGTTTATGGGAGGAACACGTAATTATTTTCAATTACCATAACTGCTGTTTGTTTTCTCTGGATTCTGCAGATAAATTTCTTACGATACTAATAGACAAAACATAATTCACGATATACAATTAATGAATAGCAAAAGAAAAAAAATTTAAAAAGAAATCAAGCCATCTTTTTTTATTTAAAAGAGCTAGAATAGATAGTAAAAGGTCGTTTAATATGACATAGATGCTCAAGTATTTTTGTAATAACACAGTAATAGTCAATTCATACGCCAATAACAACAACAGTTTTTAGTAAGTTTTTGAAGTTTTGCTTAAGGATCTTCGTTGTTGGAATGGTTCTGTCTTTTATTGGAAGAATACAAGCAATAACCTTCTACAGTGAGATATCTGATGCTTGATATAAGGTTCTGATTAACAAATGATACTGGTGATATTTCAATGGTATTAGTAAATATTTGTCTACAATAAAAAATGACAATTTAACCCCTTTAAAGTCCACCCTGGGTTTTATGGGAAATATTAAAAAATCCTTTTAGTATGTTATAGTATGAGTAAATACAAGACCTTTTTACTCTTGTGCACTTTTACAAAATTTCCAAAGTAAGCGAAATAATTGCATGCAATGAAGTATCCCGTATGGGAGCCTCGGGCGACCTTAGGCGGACCACGCTCATCCCGTATGGGATCTATTGGGCCGTGCGGGCAACTTTTTCAAGTTTATAAATAATGTTGATTCGCCCACAAAACATATGATTATTATTGATGAATCACTTTTTTTTGTTCCACAATGTATAATAGAAACACATATATGGCTTTACAATTTAATTAATATAAAAAATAAGTATACAATAAATACAAAAATAGTATAAAAATACAGAAAACACTATAAAAAAAACTCTAATACAAAAATAGTATATAAATACACAAAACACTGTAAATAAAATAATACAAAAATAGTATAAAAATAGACAAAACACTATAAACAACTCTCATAACAAACAACTTATTTCGAAATCTTATGGAACAAAGCAAAACAATTCCTTTCTTCAGTAAGGCAAAGGGCCACCTTGCAATCCTCACACATCCAGCGGGATCTGTGGATGTGGCCTGCACCAGAACAGAACTTGCAAGTCTGCCTCATGGAGACATGCTTTGGCATGTGTAGGGCAGTGGCATTCTGGCGTGTCTCAATACTTGGCACAACTGCCCGTTGGCCCCTTCTTGGCAAAGTAAAATCTCTGGTGCCAAGAGAATTCCTGGTTATTCTGAAGGTTGACGACTTGAAGCTTCTGAGCCAATTGGAGATATCCAGACGGAAGTCCTTGAGCGGCTTGGGGTTTTCCTGCAAAGCCAGGCAATCCCTCTTGTACAAAATCCAGGCGTTGCAGATGATCAAGTCAAGGAGGTAAGCAAAGAGCCTCATGTAGTACCTCTTTGCTTTGAAGGGGGTCCTGTACAGGTGTGTCAACATGTCACTCTTGTCAATGCCCCCCATGCGGTTGTTGTACATCTGGATGACAGATGGGCAAGGAATGGGAACCTTCTTCTTGGCTGCCCTGTCGTACCGCTCCACTGTTCCCATGGGCTCCACACCAACATCAGAGGACAAGATTGTCACAACGCTGTTGTCCTTCCATCTTGCAACAAGGATGCCATCAGAAGAGACATAGTCCAGTGTCCCCCTTTGTGTCGCTTTCTTGTTCATCTCCTTCACAGACGTCAGGGGAGGATGACCAACTCGGTTTTCCCTGGCAGTGCCCACATACCGGCATCCATACTGTGATCTCAGGTACTTGGCCAACCCTATACTTGTGAAGTAGTTGTCTGCATACACTGCTGAGTTTCTGGGGTCCTTGATGGTATTCACTAAGGCGACAACAAAACTTGGAAGTTACAGACATGGCTTTCTCCTCTTCAGATAGCATAGTATGGTGGCTCACAAAGGTTGTCTCCCCTTGGTACATGAGAATATCATGCACAACCCATCCACACTGGAGCGGCAGAACAACTTGAAGCCCCACTTGTCAGGCTTCTTTGCGACATACTGGCGAAGGTTACCAGCCCTTGTGCCCTTATAGGCGACCATCACTTCATCAATGGAGTGGATAGGAGTCTCAGGAACTTTCAGGAACTCTCTGGTGACCTTGGTGAAGGGGACTCTCACCTTGAAGAACCGATCTTGGGATGCAGCTGCCTGGTCATTGTCGCTGAAGTGAAGGGAAGATCGAATTGCCTTGAAGCGGTTCCTGGACATGAAGTCTGCAACTTGAGGAATCCTGGTCTTCACGGCCCAGAAGTCAACTATGCTAGGGAGAGGAACCAGGCCCGCCCATGTACACGATGAGGCCAAGGAAAACCATGAGATCCTCTTCTGACATGTGGAAGTTGCTGCCTACATCCTTCTGTCTTGAGTACAGGTTGGATGATACACAATGTGTTCCCTCAATTCAGTTGTGAAGAACTGGGAGAAATATTCATAAGGTTCCCTCAAATAGTCAGGCTTCTGATGAATGAAGTTGGGCAGGGCACGGATATCAATGTCTTCCTTCTTCCATTCATCAGCACGAGACCTCTTAGGGTTAGGCTCACCTTCCTCTTCCATAGGCATCGCTTGAGGGACAACAACATTGACCTTGCGAGCTGAAACAAGAATAAAGTAACATTAGTAAAACAGTAAATGTGTGTGTGCGCATGCATGTGTATGTCAAGTGAGTATGCATGTGTGTGCACGTGTATGTCAGTGAGTATGCAAGTAAACAAATAAGTTTTTAAAATACCCAATGTTTACAAACCATTTAAAGGGCAACAAATTTAAATACCATTATAACAACGAGACTTTTAAATACAATGTTTACAACATTTCTCCCCTCTCTCTCTCTCTCTCTCTCTCTTCTCTCTCTCTCTCTCTCTCTCTCTCTCTCTCTCTCTCTCTCTTTAAGGATGTCTCATACTAACCTCTAGAGTTAGGAGGGTCAAAGGCATCGTCCTGAGTAAGGCCTTCGTCAGGAACGTAGGTAGGGTCGTCATCATCACTGTCAATGTCCAAAGGGCTCACGTCGACATCACTTCCTTCAGCGTCGTCAGGGGCTACCCATGGTACACGTTCCTGAGTCTCCAATGCAGCATTGCGTTGCCCATAAAACATACTGCTTGGAACTGCAAAAAATAAAAAAAAACAACTTTAAAATCATGTAATGAAAGAAAAATGTAACTTTCCCTAACAAAAACCTATCATTCAATCCCTTGTAAGGCAATAATTTATATGCACATGAACCTAACATCTATAAATCATCACTATTATATCTAGATATATTGTTAAAATTATTCACAAATGTCTAAAACAAGCACTAAAAAAAATTACTTGACGTCGTATTCTACTGGCCGTTGTAACCGTTACGGTCCGATACATCCCTCATGGGATGAGCGTGTCCGCCTAAGAACGACCGAAGTATCCCGCAAGGGATCTATACTTTTTTTTTTTGTCACTACGACACGTCAGTAACACTACAGCCCTTCAAACCAACATCAAAAGGTAAGTATATCACTAGGCTTCACTATCCCACAGTCACTGTGTGCTTACCATGATTACGAAGTTCGGAGGGGGGGGAAACTTGGAGGTTACTGCGGCACGTCTTGACTGTTTTTCCAACTTGCGCACGACTGAGGTGTCTGTCGAAGGCCCTCCAGTCTTTGTGCGAGGGCCTGGTGGCTTCTGATTGGTTGATTCGAAGAGCAGAGGAGTGTAGCTATGAGTTGCCAAAGCGTCAATTTCATACAAGCTCAAACTTGTTCACCACGACTACCCGAAAGTAGCTGTTTTAAAGATCCCACCAAATGGGATCTCTGGTCGTTAAAGGGTTAAGTGTTCCTTTTTTTCTCGTTATATTGCTGAAACATTGAAAAAGACAAGCCTAATTCAAAGGTCGTAATCTCTTGTCTGATTTTAAGTTTTTATGCTGTACATAGTTATCAAATAAAGCTAATAATAAACAAGAGGTATTGCTTTATTCTTCTAATGATAAATTGCCATCGACATTTGGAATGATGATGCATTTGCAAGTAGTAATTTCAATCGTGATAACATAAATGTATCCCATATAGAATTAGTAATATATTTCCGTGATGAAATAATAACGATAGCCGAGGCAGGTAAAGTGTTTCAGTTTAGCTTAATTTCCAGTTACGCTGCCATCATCATTCCTTCATTCGAACGTTGCCGACATGAGCCAAAAAAGTAAAAGAAAATAGAAAATAATGTCTTTCGCTGCTCCTGTGTATGTGTCTTGAGTCCAGCCTTAGAGCAAAAAAAAAAAAATAAAAAAAAAAAAAATACATAAAAAGTAAAAAAAAGAAACGATAAGGCTGATTTCTCGATATGTGAGAAGCGAAAATGAGCCTTATCGCCCTTTGAAAATGTGCTCAAGAGTTATTAGTCGCGATGATACCGTGTGTCTTTATGGTTGATTTTCATGTTTAAGACTAAAAGTGTATTTGGAAGAAGCTCCGTTGATCAGTGCCATTCTTTTATCCCTGTCAGGCTTATAAAGTAAGAAACGCGCTGTCTTGCTACGTACTGACACCGATTTACAGAAAGTCCGACCATGTAATCAAATACTACATTTCCTTCTTTAGTTTATCTGAAGCTCGTCAAAATCCTCACCTCTTTAGATTACAATCCCAACCATCTTCTAGGTTCCAACTGACTCTAAAGAATGGGAGATGATTAATGGTGATTTTTTTCAATCACGTCGAATCCGTTTCTTCCGTAAGGTGTAAAGTATTTCGTAAGTGTTAAAAATGAGGTTCATATAATAATATTAATAGCCAGACTACCATAGATACCATGTTCTGAATAATAATGACTTTTGGTTATCCTCCATAATATTGCAGTTATATAAAACATTAAACAGTCTTGTTATTAGAAGTTACAGATTAATATACACATATATATTTTGTCAAGCATTTTTACTTAAGCGTCTCTTTAGACTAGTGCAGTTAATTTAGGGAAAAATGTAAGTCTTTCCGTTAAGCCGTTTAGATTTAAATTTTGTGTAGTCTTCATTATAGTGGGCAAGCGTAGACGAATGTTAGTATTTTTCCTTATCTCTCTCTCTAGGATAAGGAAATATCTTCAAAATTATTTGATAAAGTTCCAACATAATTTAGGTTAAGCTGTTAGTGCCATTTCTAAAGATGGGTGTTTTTTTTTCTTTTTTACTTGAACTTGAAAGCAGTCAGCCAAAATCAAACATGACTAAATGTCAACACGATAACATTAATTCATTTGCACATAAAGTCGTTATCATACTAGTATTTTTTTTCATTCTCCATACAGACACCAAAACTGTAAATTGTTTGTCAGTAACTGTCTGTTGCATGAATTGAATGGGAGTAATTTGAATGATATTGCGTGACCAAAACATACCTAGCTGAGACTGCTTCTTTCAAAGAGCCATCTGATAAAAATACATTGCTCCTACACATATACAAATATACAAATCTTCGGTCTTTATATATGGGATTGACTTTCAGTGCAAGCTGGAACAGGTGGTTATTGGTAGTTGGCTACCGATGGTAGGGGAGGAAGCCCCGCCATCCAGTTGCTACACATCCACTTTACCTTTTATTAGCAGTCTGAGACAGACGTGTCAATTCTGCTGCCTGCCCTTCATTCGACTTAATTCTTTATTTTTTCGTTTTGAGTATATTGTTGTTTGGATATATTTAGCTCATTTGGAAATAATGCAACCTTACAAAATGATCTACTCTACTTTTTGCTCTTTCTTGCTGTGTATTTTTTACTACACAGTTGCACTGCGTAGTTGTATTCAACTCATTTTAGCCTATGAGACTTTTTCTTTGATATCTTAACATGGTTTTTACCTTTTGATATATGTAAAACCCAATTCTTGTCTTCCCATGGTGCTTGTTCTTTTATTCAGTTATGTCTTTTTTCTACTGTGCATCTGAGGAGAGAGGGCTGCCTCTCGCCACCACCGTTCCTATTTTTAGTCGCCTTCTCAACCTCTTTTATTGAACATCCTTGTTTAACATCTGTTTTTTCTGAAGTGTTTTCTCTCTGAATATTTGTCATGTTGTTCTACTCAACCTTGGCACTCAATTCTCCCCTAGTGTCGAGGTAGTTCCAGTTTTGACAGCACAGGTTTCTTCAGATCCCCGTACGTTTCCAACTGCAGTTCAAGTTCCTGTAAACCTTATGAACGGCCATGCCTCTGACAGGCCCCATAGCTGTACGTGTTCAGGTGTTTTGTTGATATTTGACTTCTACAATCGGACCACTTTCTTTGAAAGTTTGCAGTCACATTGTCATCTTCTGCATGTGCTTTTCATAGGATGAAGATTAAGCCTACAGCCACAGAAAAGCTGGACCGGTGGCACCAGGTAAATGATGTCATGTCCGAGAGACACTTTGCCTGCCCTCAAATGTTCGAGACCATTCCCTTCGTGTGAGGGATGACCCCCAGTAGCCACGACACCTCTTCCCTCGTAGCAGCTATTTCCACAGTTGTGAAGATACAACTATTTTCTGAGACCTGTATAGATGTCGTCTCCTCCTCCCACTGATCATCCATAGTCTTCTACTGTTGAGTCTTCAGTCGTCGGTTCACCTCAAAGTATTCTATGCCTCCCTCCCTGGTACCCTCAGCCTCTCTCAGTGACTCTGTTGTTACATGGAGTCATTGGAAGTTTGTGTCAAGCGTTTGCGACTCATCAGTACCGATCCTTTTATGGGGCTAGAGAGGGAACCACGAGTGTACCAGGTAGAAACGTCAGAGCTAGAACCAATCCTCTTCTCTATCAAGTCAAGAGTAATACAAATGGGGAGAATATAAGCACTCCCCCCCAATATAAGGACGGACAACACACATCCATCAAGGCACCATTGCCTTTGCAACACCCTGACATTTTCCCTCAGAACATTTCATTTCAAGATTGGTCTTAGCCACTGGCTGTCGTAGTTTTGCAATGGATTCAAGAGATGTCGGTGAAGTTATTCTGTTTCTGCAAGGAAATTAAAGGCTTTGCTGAATGAATGTGTTATGGAAATGGTATAATCTGGTTCCCGATTTTTACAGCTGTCCATCTCTCATAGAGAAAGTGACAGTTAATTGGACACCAGTCATAGATCTTTCTACCCTGACCCGTTCAACAGACTCTGTTCAGGATAAAAATGAGACATACTGTACTTGCAACCATCAAGGAGTCAGACTTTAAGGATGAATACTACATCCGAATACTCACCTGTCAATCATTCCACAAGATCCTCTGCTCCATTCCTGGGGAGACTTCATACCTCCTCAGAGCAGTGGCTGTGTGCCTATCTCTGTTGAGAGGTTCTGACCTCTCCCCAAGTTTTCACTTGACTTTCAACTTGGCTTTGACTAGGGCAAATTCGTTCAAGGTACATCTCCTGATGTATCTACAATCGATTGGTACTGGTGCACTCTCATGCACAGCATCTCTAACTCAAGACTGATTTCTCAGATTTAGTGGCAGCTTAAGAGTTGCATGGACTTAAGAAGTCTGAACTCTAACCAAGGCAAGCTGTTCTTGGTCACCTATCATCACTGGGGAGACCGGGTTTATCATAGGTAGCTTTTCTTATTCATTTCAGTGCAGATTGAAGGGATCCTGGTCTTTAACAAGGGACCCCCTGTTCCTTCCCTTCCTCTTTCAGAGAAGAGAGACAGGTCTTAGCCTGATGGTTAGACAAGTATCTTCTTGGATTGTCATCACACGCTCCCCTTCTGGACATACGCTTCGTGCCCCGAGGCATCAACCAGAACAGCAGTCACCTGCATTTCAAGAGCTTAGGTTGGGTACTTAACCCAACGTAACTTAGCCTAATCTAACCTAACCTGCACTTCAATATCCTGGAATTTCTTAACACTTTAAAAGCCTTAGGATACGAGAATAGGTGCTCTGTGGTGTCATTAAGAAATGGTACCACAGTAGTTTCTTAGTCAACAAGGGAGGGGTTAGTGTCCTCTCATCTCCTCAGTTGACGGTTGCAGGTGGATGAGTAGGCAGTAGCACACTCGGCACAGCTGTCAACCGGACGCATTACAGGTAAGATGGATATATGACAGACAAGTTTGGTCACTAGGGCGGTGTTAGGGACAATTGGTCTTGATACCATGACATTTTGAAGGATTGTACAACCTTGAAAGATGGCCATGTTAAAACCTTCCATCTCGACACACCAAAACTGTTTCTGTTTGGCTCTCTTTCTGGATCATGGGCATAACACCCAAGAACCATTCATGTTGAAAGCACAGCTTCTTGTCCGATCAGCGCAATTTAGCAACGTTGGTTCTGGTCAGTACTTGGATAGGTGACTGTCTTGGAACACCAGATAAGTTGGCATCTATGAGACATCTTTTACACTCATGGTATAATTCTTAACCCTTCCTTAATGGACAGATACCCTGCCATTGATTTGGAGAAATCAGGCGGGAAAGATGTTCCATTACTTCAATAGCTGATCAATTTACTAATGGCAACTTATAGACTGGCTTAGCTCATCGATTCTAGGCATCTCATGAGTCAGTAGTGTTCTTGAATTCAAGGGGGCCACGTACTATCTCTCTCTCTCTCACATGATATATACGTACTGCTCATAAACGTACCGTTCTGTCTGATTTATCAACTGAAACAGTGTATGATCATTCCAAATCTAAGGACCCTGGTGGCTACCAAGTGACTGAAGACCTTTTCTGTTACCACTTAAGGACTTGACCTTCAATACTGCATCCCATCAGCTCATTTTAGTTCTGGCTCAGCCAGGAAGTGGTGTCCAAGAGCACCTTTTCTTTTGACTTTGTGTAATGATCAAATGGGCCTACTCCACAACTGATGTGGTGGACAACAGTACATTACAGGCTAGATCTCACAAAGTCACGGGCATTGGTTTGCCCCTCACATGCAGGAAGACCCTGTCGGTAGGTGCCTAAGACGGGAATGTGGTCACAACAGACCACATTCACCTCCATTTTACCTTCGGGACATTCCTCATAGATCCTTGGACTCTTATCTTTGGTTCTGTGGTGGCTGCTCAGCAGTGATGTAGGAGCTCACGCAGCTCGCTCCGAGGGACAAGTGGCATCTCGCCTAAGGTGTATGGCTGCAAAAGAGAGGATGTACACGGCACTGGCCTCCTACCTTTCTCTTATACACACTTCCTCTCCTAGTGGGCAGAGGGACGGTTAGCAAGCTGTCACAAGTTGGACAGGCATGCTTGCAGGTGTTCTAGATGACTGAGTATCCTGTCTATAATCTAGCTTCAATTTGGATTAATAGATACACGTCCTACCCTCTCTTGAGCAAGCGGAGAGAAGGGCTGACAAAGAACAAACCTGTTGGTTATTTTCATGGTTATTTTCAGCCTTATTGTCTCCTACAACATCGGTTCATTTAAGCTTTTCTTCAAATCAATGATGCTACCTCTCATTAATTCAAAAACCCCAGAAGTCTGGTAATGATTTGCTCATAATCCTCCCAATAACAAGCAAGTATCCCAGTTGTAAAGACCAAAGGT